>NC_037680.1:74637284-74809720 GCF_003255815.1 Theropithecus gelada | reverse complement strand
TTTTTTTTTTTTTTTCTTTTGAGATAGGGGCTCTCTCTGTCACCTATGCTGGAATGCAGTGGCATGATCATAGCTCACTGCAGCCTTATTCCTGAGCTCAATTGATCTTTCTGCCTCAGCCTCTCAAGTAGTAGCTGGAACTATAGGTTTTTACCACCATGCCTGGCTTTTTTTTTTTTTCTTTCATAGAGATGGGGGTCTTGCTATGTTGCCCTGGCTGCTCTTAAACTCCTAGCCTCAAGAGATCCACCTGCTTTAACCTTTCATTTAAATCTTAAATGAAAGAAAGGTTTCTCTTAGGAAAGAAGGCAGGCACAGTAGATGGAGCACTCCTCCCTTCTGAATGGGCCTCCCTACTCATTGTTCTCTACTTTCTATCATCTGTAGATTGACTTGCCTATTCTTCACAGACAGTAACCACCACTGGCCTTCTGCTTGTTTATTTGCTTTGAAATAGTCATTGTTTTGTGGTTACTGACCCAACTCCCTTGCAAATATTATAGAGTCTTTTAGACATCTTCTTTGGGGTGGTCAGCCAGTAAGCCCAACTGTATCATGTGTTATTTATCAAAGTAAAATTATATGGCTAGAAAAACACAGCACACAAATTATAGAGAGATACTTACATCTTCAGGCCAATATCCACAGCGCATTGTTTGCCTTCTGAAAAGCAGGTATTTATTTACATCATATTATGCAGTGAAACAAAAAATAATCTGGAATTTGTAAGTTAATTGACTGGAAATAATTCTATCCAATGAATTAATGATGTCTATTTGTTCACGTTTTTCTGCATGTAAGCTGACCTATATGTTTTAAAAATATAAACTTATTTCAGCATTTATTTTAAATTATGACATTATTTATGTTCCTGTCAACTGATTTTTGGTGTACTGCACTTTTATTTTTGATAAGATTATTGACAAACCCATTCCTACATGAAGACAAAAGGCACAGAACATATATATATTATATATTATATATATAATACATATATGTGCTCATCTCTGACATTAACGTAACTAATCTTTTTTAAAAGTATCATTAGTCTACATTTGCTGCCATAACACATTATTAATCTTTCATGATCAAATGTACGCCAAATATACATTTCTTACCTGAGGAGAGATTAAGTAAATCCAATCATGCCCATTTTGGTAAATCCAGTCATGCCCTTATCATAATATGGCCAAAGCAACAAAGGCAGACAGAAGATTCTTAGGCAAACACCATTTCCAAGAATGCCAATGTTTATTGCCATTGAGTAGGTCCTATATAGAATTGGAACAAATATAATAAACTTTTGTGCACACTCTGACTACTGAGAATGGATCTGTACCACAGAAATTATTTTTTCACTTTGTTCTGTAAAACAAACAAACAAACAAAAAGAACTAGCAAATACCTTGAAGATTCATTCCCAGAGGTACAATACTCTCCCTCTACCTCAAATCCACCCCTGTAATCCACTCTGCTCTGGTCTTTAACATATTGAGGCAGTTCAATATTTCTGTCAATGTTCATTACCTCCAAATACAATTATTATCATGCTCCAAAATACAAAAATGAATCTGATGTAATTCTCCTGTCCTCAAAGAGTTTACAGCTTGCTGGGGGAGAAAGAGAGTAGACAAGTGTAAAGCAATGCGTTGTGTGATGTAAGAGAATTATGCAGCAGCATGTGGTGGTAGGTGCACTCCTTTCTCCAAATATCCTGTTTTGTATCCACTGATTCACATGGTAGCCGAGGAGCTTCAAAGTAGGTAAAGCCAACTTGTACTGTCTCTTAATTGGTGTTTAGTTTTATCTGCCTGCCTAGGGGGAAGTCAAAATCCAGAGCCAGGATTATAGTATCCCTGAGAGAATGTATCATACGGACTAGAGTTTGGAAGAGTGCACGTCCACTAGTGAAGGTGCATGTCAGAGGAAAGGAAAGCTTGCAGGTAAGGCATCTTGGTGAGTACTTGAGCCCATCCAGACTCAGCAAATGTGGTGGCGTGTGTGCACAATGGAAAGGGAGAATTCTGTGATGAAACGAAGGAACTTCATAAGCTCTACAGCGTGCCAGAGCCCAAGCAAACCTCCTGCAGATACCTCTTACTGAGGGTAACCCCAGAGAGAGAAGAGTTCTGTGCTCATCATGGTGGAGACTGCTAAGCAGCTGCACTAACGCAGGTCCCTGTGGCACAAAGAGGATAGCTTTGGTGATAGTTACGGCAGCTCAGAGCAGTCAAAGACAGTTTTTCAGACCACTCGAGATAATTCCAGAATTATAAGCCAGGTGATGAAGTTTTTCTACCCTACAGGAAGGAATTTATACTTTATCCTAAAGCCTGTTGAAGACTTTTATTGAAATCAATGGTTTAATCAGATTTCTGTTTTAGGACAATCACTCTGGTAGTTTGGGGGAATTGGCTGGAATGAATTAAGGCATGAACACCCTGGCTTGGCCTGAACCAGTTAGGTAGGACAGCACTGCCATTTGCTGCCTTCTCCACAGATAAGTCAAGAAGACACAGCAGATTTCAGAGGGGGGAAAATTATCCCATTCACCAGGGATGACCCAACCAGGAAATACATGGAACAGTTAGGGGTCATATTGAGCAATCAAACTATGACAAATCAAATTTTAAATGTTGTATTTGTGAGAGGAGTTGAGGAAGACAACATAATAGTTCAGAAATGGTGTTACAAATGAGAAAGAAACTGCAATAACCACATACATTTGGAAATCCTTCCAAAAAATAAAAATTACGTGTTATATTTTTAACCTTTATCTTCACTGGAAGGCAACCATTATGGTAAGTAGATTAATTGAGAACTGAATTAAAAACTTGGCAAATGGCTTCTAAAGACACGACCAGGTCGGTAACCCATTGTTTGGACTGTAATATACATACAAGGTATCCCACCATTCCATGACACACTTGCTGTTGGCCAGTCATCAGTTTATGAACAGCTCTTATCCACTTAAGTTTCATAAATTTTTCCCATAAAGTAGTCCTTTTCAATGTATACCATGGGCTAGAAACCAACAGAATTTGCTTTTGGAAATAATTTTTGTGACTAATCCTTTTTCACAGGGTACAACTACTTTATCTCAGTGCTTGTGATGATGAAATGTGCACATATCACCAAATACTCAGAAGGTCTCACCCAGTCATAGTTAAAATGAGTTAAGGAGCTGCTTCTACAAAGTTAAAATGTCATCTACAAATTTAGTGAGATTAGCACTAAGGGGAAAAAAAGTTCAAAAAAGTAAAAAAAGATGTACAGATTTTAACATTATGCTAGCTTCATTGAAATAAGCAATCTCCCAGGTTTTACATCTAGGGAAAAAAAATCTATTCCGTTTTCAATTAACCTTCAGATCAAATATTCCAATAATCTGATATTTCTCCATAATATATGCATCAGGGTAAGTATTTATAATATTAATTCTGAGGATATTCTCATAAAAATTAAGCCCTTCAAAAATTTCATAGAGTCTGGTTCCATTTTCATGTCCAACAGTCACAAAAACATTCTATGACCTCCCTTGCATCTGTTGTTTTAAAATAACTCCACAATAATGTATGATTTCTATTCTTATTTTGTTGAAACCACTGGCATTTGCCCAAGCCGTAAACAAAAACAGCATTCTAGAAACCGCCAGACATCAAGTATGCAATTTTCTTCCCTAATACTTGGTCTAAAAGAAAGCCTACACTCGCACATTTACTGTAACCATTGTGCATGCATTCATATTCTACCACCATCTAGTTAAATTCATTTTTAATGAGTCACATCATGAAGCACTGTATATTTTTGTTGCTAAATTTATTAACATATACTTAAGGGCATATAGTTATAAAGTTTTTCTTGTGGTGTTTGTGTTTGTACTAATTTTTGCTAATTTTCTTTTGTTTTTCCAAGGAATATTTTTGTCTTTCTAAACCTCAAGAATTACCTTTGATGTGGTTATCAAGACAAAAATTCAGCACTTTTAGTATCCATAGGCATATATTTCTAATATGTACTATCCATATACTTTGAAAATTATTTTGGGAGATAAACCTGGCATGCAAAATTTTCCTTCAAAATTTCCTCCACTCCTTCAGTCCCAGGTATTAAAAAGAGAAGGCAGCAGTTATAATGAATGTGTTATGTAAATAAATTTAATAATAAGATTCAGGGTCTATAGGTTACAATAGTGAAGCAAAGTAATCCATGTTTTCAACAGGAATAAAAAATGCAGCCAAGCATGGTGGCTCATGTCTGTAATCCTAGCACTTTGGGAGGCCAACGCAGGTGGATCACTTGAGGTCAAGAGTTCAAAACCAGCCTGGCCAACATGGTGAAACCCCATCGCTACTAAAAATACAAAAAAAAATAAAAATAGCTGAGCATGGTGGCAGGCATCTGATCCCAGCTACTCGGAAGGCTGAGGTAGGAAAATCGCTTGAACCCGGGAGGTGGAAGTTGCAACAAGCCAAGGCCTTGCCACTGCACTCCAGCCTGGGAGACAGAGCGAGACTCCAGCTCAAGAGAAAAAAAGAAGGCAGCAATGTGAGACAGTGGAAGCGAGCATGGGCTTTGGCATGACCAGACTTAGTTTGAATCAGAGTTTTACAAAAAGTTATTTAATCTCTCAAAATCTGTTTCTTCTACTGGAAAATGAGAGTACTATTACCCACTTAAGAGCTGTTAAAATGAACGAGTGAAATCTGCTCAAAAACTGCTTATACCTTGGACACACAAATTAATATTAAACAAAACAGCAAGCTAAAAGTTTTGTCATTTTTATTCTACATATTTGTAGATATTTTATATGTAAATCTACATGTGTTCATATCATAGTATCCATATGCACTCCATAGAAAGCATTTGTGTACTGACATACACAAATGTCCACGATGGAGCAAACTTATGTGAAGACCTGAGCTAGATAAAGTGTAGAGAGACCTTATTTTCCTATTAAGGTCAGTTATATACATGCATCATTGCTAAATAGGAAATTGGAAGTTTATTCAATGTCAAGAAAAGCCATTTAGCCACTGATGATTCACATTTTGCCTTGAGTAGTCTGGCAGGAAACTGGCATATCACTTGTTGGCAAATCTGAACGGTATTAAATTGAACAGGTAAAAAATAGACTTGTGAATTAACCAAATTAAATTTGCAATACATATTTCCGAATGGCAAGGAGCAAGGAATGGTGATGTAATTTACAGAAAGTATAAGGATCCACAACATAGTCATCCTTTCCAAAATCAAACCTCTGGAGCATTCTAGAACTCCCACCTCTGGGGTAACAGTGTACAGCTGCAGGCTGCATGGTCTTTGAGCCCTCAGTCTCCTGACACCACAGCCGGAAATCACTGGTCCTTTTTCTGTCAGAAAGATGATAAGGTTAGTCAAAGTCCTATGTACATCTACCTAGTAAAGCATATTTATTTCTGTTCACTTACTTTTATAAACCTTCATTTATCTCTATTTCTAGTTTATGTTCATTGCCATTTTGATTCTGACTCACTTCTCTACTTTGACTTCCAGTTTCTGACTATTTCCTGGATCCAGACCATCTCTTGACTTTCTCTGATTCACTAGTTTCTGTCTTCACTGATTGTGGTTGTAACTTGAATCTCTAATTCTGTTTCCTTTCCTCCATTCCCCATTTTCTTTGATTCTACCAGTGATTTAAAAAAAAAAAAAAAAATCTGTATAGTATTCCAGGTAACTACACTCCATGGAGACAATAAGGAAATTATTTATCTCAACATTCTAATCGCTGAACAGGAGAAGGAAATTCCTATTATACTTCTAGGAATGAAATTATGCCATTCAGCCCAAGGGAATATGAGTTAGTTCTCAAAGAGGAACTGCTTGTGCTGCATGAACATTTTCAGAGAGATATTTTTTACTTTTGTGTGTTCAACATAACAACTAAAATACAATTTCAGGGGAGGTAGGAAGAACCTGGAATTGCCTCTCTTAGATGTTGACTTTTTTAGTTTTTCCACAAATCCAAGTAAAATCAAAATATAACTAATTTAGAATACTAAACTAACTCCAAAGACTTGACTGGATCCTTCAGCAAAATTAGACCTCCTGGGCACAGTCCCAAGAGACAAGCTGATGTCCTGATGTTTCAAAAACAGTAACAAAGAGAAATGAGGTTTCCAACCACCAGTCTTTTTTCCATTTTAAACACACAAGTCTTGGAGTACTGATTTTAACCATGGCAAACCCATCCTCAGCCCACAGTCTGGATATCACTGGAAGATACAGGCTCTGTCAGACTAGCACCTCTCCATGTCTGGGATGAATGGTGATTTTGCTTCCAAAGTGTTCTGTATTTCTATGTTGCACTTCTCCAACCCTCCAAAATGTCATAGCTATTCATTGGTTTATTACAGCATTACTAAATGGAGACCATATGAGATGCCCATTCCAAAGCCAGCCACTAGCTTTGGTCGGCATTTATATTCTCCCTTCTGCCTTCCCCTTTGGAAAAGTGTCAAAAGTTCAGTTGGACCCATGGTATACAGCAAACACTTAATTGCCTCCTGTTGGGAACAGTTTTCTCCCTCCTGCCCCATGTTATTCTAGGTACCATTTTACATCTGTTTTCTTCTCCCACCTAAATCTCAGTGTTATATCATATTAGATAAGACAGTCTACTTCAGGAGCTTTTCTTTATCTCTTATCATCCTTATATGTTAGTCACTTTTCTTTCACACAATGGAATTCAGAAGAAGAGCAACAAAAAGGAGTTGACATCTTTTCCTAAATGGAAGAAAAACACCTGTCATTTTGAAGTCATGCTGTCTTGGTGTCATATATAGCTTGCCTCTATTATTTTTCTGTAATGCCTAGAAAACCAAAAGTCTATAGTCCTAGGCATATGAGGGCAAAAAACTAAAAATAAAAATACTCCCCCTTCACAAAAAAATTAATGCAAATGAAATGAAGATCAACAACCCAGAGGCCTTGGACTACAGGTGTGCCCCTTCATACACAATGTAGGCTTGTTACAATACAGAAAGCTACAGACCTCGTGGACACTCCCAAATACCTGCCAAGTCATGCTGTCCTGGAAAAAAACTATAGTCAAGACAAGAAGAAACAACTGTGTAAGGATAAACTCCAGCTCAATTTCAGAAATACATCCTAGCTCTATGAAGAATGAGCTGAGAAACACATCTGTTATGTAGCAGGCAAAGAATGGTGTACACGTGCAAAAGAAAATGGTATGACAAAGGAAGAGAGGTAAAGCTGAGAATAGCAAAATGCGTGCTTCTGGTCTAAAAGACACAGAATGCATGAATGCTTGTTCTTGCACAGGGAAAGATCTCTTCATTTTTATAGCCAAACTTTCAACAAATATTCACTTAATACTACCTGCTGGACCCATAAGACAGACAAAGTTCTGTTGATAAGTTGCTCTTGGCACCAGGTAGCAGTGACTTTGATTTTAGTTTCACTATTATCAAGTGCCTTTTACAATGTGTTAGTTTCACAGTTGTCTTTACGTGTTCCTAAATGGTTCTCCACAAGTATGGAGGGCTTATGGGAAAAGCAATCTACCTGTCTATGGACAAGTTCCCAATACAGACCAAACTGTATATACAACTTACAGGGAACAGAGATTATATTATCATCAGTCATAAGTATGTGCCTATAAAGGTTGGGTCATCATTCTCCCTCTCAAACATGACCCAAATTTGTGCATGTCAGTTCTCACAGCCAGCGCATGCTCTTAATATTGAACATGAAGGATAGAAAGAGCCCCATGTTCGAAATTAGACAAGAAAACTGGACAATGATAATGTATGTGGGATAGTGTCCAGTATATTAAATTATAACAATATTGAAAATTTTATTTCCAATAAAAGAAATGTCTTTTTAATTCTGCTAAAGTAAATGATTCACAGGATGCCTGCGATGCCATTCTTGATCAATTCATTGTTTTCCTTTTTATCTCCAGTTGCCAAGTGTATAGAATGTGACTTGGTGGGTGGATGGATGGATGGATGAATGGATGGAAGGATGGATGGATGGATGATTAGCTGTGATTAATTATATATTTGCCTCTCAATATTTATTCATTTAAATTTCCAAACTTTCCACTATTATCTGAAATATATTCCCTGACATTTTTTAAGAACTTTATTTTCTACTCTTTTATTAATTTTCAAATGCTACATTTCTTCCACTCTTCCACAATGCATCCGGTACATTCAGGATTTCTCAGCTCCTAAAAAAGGGCACAAGGAGCCCCTATTGCACCTCTCCCTGCCATAAAAGACCTGAGTTTTAATACTCTGCATTCATGCATACACCTTTCTATCTGCTTAAGTCCTATTAACAAAATTAAAATATTTATCCTAAGAGTTGCCTCTGCCAAGGGCTCTGATTTTTCTCTGCTAAATGATCAAGTAATGATGATCACTTAATCATTCAAAGACTTCTTGATGACTCGTGCCTAGAGAGCCACAGCAGGGAAGTTCCTTCATGCCAACTATCATCTAGTTGCTGTGCAGGAGCTGAGTAATGTCAGTGGCAAGCCATGGCAGGGGAAGAAAATAGAAAATTGGTGTATGTAACAGCATTTCACAAAGGTTAAAAGCTCAATGTAAATATAATGTTATCAGGAAAAAAACAGTTAGCTCAATGGCTAAGAGTATGGACCCTGGCAAGCATCTGCCGGGGTTCGTCATTCTGGCTGGGCCACTCACTAGCTGTGTGACCTTTAGCAAGTGACTTGCTGTCTCTGTGTCATAGTTTCCTCTGTAAAATGGGTATGATAATTGTACCTACCTCTTAGAGGTAACAAGATAATTAAATTCATTGAATAATGTGAAGTGCTTTGAATAGTGCCTGGCACAAAGTACTCAAATGTTAACAGTTATTATCATTTTTATTACAATTATTATTTTTTTATTATTATTGCTTTGAAGACAAAAAGGAAAAACAAATAAGATATAGAAAAGCCCAGAATGGGGAAAGGGAAAAAACACGGCCAAAGCTTTTGATGGTCAAAGGCTGCTTTGTGCTATCATGTTGTGCTTAATTCAAATCTATCTCCCACCCCACAGACACAGGAAAACTTATGAACAAAGTAGTTCACTAAAATTCTCAAAACAATATGTCAATGACAAGCCTTCTAACTGTTATTTTTCAAGAAATATTCATTTTCTGCAACTGCCTAAAAACTAAAATGTCCCATTTTCTTTAAGTATAAAATATTAGAAATATTATCAACTCTTTAGTAGCCTGCATGTCTTCAGATTAACTCTACAACCAAAACTTCTTCCTGTAAGTAGCCCCCAAAATAGTCTCTTTTTTTTTTCTTTATTCCACAAAGTATCAGTCCAGGCTCTGAATACCCCTTTACTTTGAAATCTGACTTTTCTAAACAACAGATGCTGAGAGGTTTATTAGTCTTCTTCAATGCAAAAATATATATTACTTTCTTCCAGAAATTCCATTGCCTTGTGTAAAAGGATGACATTCCTTTCTATGTTCACAAGGTTTGTTTTCAGGTGGACCTAAGTTCTCACATTTCTTCAATCTTTCTTATCTGAATGTTCTATTCTGTTCCAGTCCTCTCTATTGTACTGTCTTTTGTTCAGAGAATCCTTTATCTCCTTTTCTCAACTCACCAACATTAATCTGATTTTACCACCTACATTTTCAGTGGCATGCTTGTTCACATTCATTTGACAGGTATTTATCGTGTGTCTACTATTGTGTATCCTAGCATTGCAGATACAGCAGAGAATAAAAATAGACAACATTTCTACTTTCACATAGCTTATATTTTAGCTGGGAAAGGCACACAACAAATAAATAAATATATAATGTCTAGATGGTAATGGGTTTTAAAGAAAACTTAAGCAGACTAAGAAGACACCCACTAAAGGTAGAACTATCTAGACAGCTTGATTAGAGAGGGCCCTTCTGATATGATGATATTTGAGTAGACATCTGAATAAGGTGAGGGGGTAAAAGATGTAAAAATCTGATGTATCGTCCTAGGTAGAAGCCCAGGTATCAGCATCTTTAACAGAAGGAAAATTACTTAACTTCTATAAGCCTCAGTTTTCTTCTCTGTAAAATAGCAATGATGATAACATCATTGTTTTGGGGTTATTGTAAAAATTAGAGCTAATGTCTGTAAGAAAGTTTAAAAATTTAGGATACACCAACAATACTTTCTGAAAATTTAGGATACACCCATTATGCTTTCTGAAAACTGCCTAAAAAGCATTTCAGAGTTTATAGCAAATTAAGTAGTTTCTTAAACAGAAGTCTGAAAAACTGACAAATCTCTGAGTCCCAGTATTCTAATTTTCTGGATGTAAGATCTTGGGAAGCTTATATTATTTCTCCAAATGTGCATTTCTTTGTCTGTATAATGGGTTGTGTTAAGGCTGAGCACGGTGGCTCACGCCTGTAATCTCAGCACTTTGGGAGACTAAGGGAGGAGGATCACTTGAACCCAGGAATTCAAGACCAGCATGGGCAACATGGCAAGACCCCATCTCTACTAAAAATATAAAAAATTAGCCTGGCATGGTAGCGTGCATCTGTAGTCCCAGCTCTCCAGAAGGCTGAGTTGGGGAAGACTACTTGACCTAAGGAGGTTGAGGCTGCCATGAGCAGTGATAACGCCACTGTACTCCAGCCTGGACAACAATGTGACACACTGTCTGAAAAAAAAAATAGGATTAAATAAGTTGATGTATGAAAAAGTCCTAGCACAATGCTTGACCTAAACAAATGTTGATTTCTTTTTCCACAGCTTTTTCTACAGTTACTTAGGTAGGGTAGCACAATTTGTTCATATAATTTATGCACAGAATTAAACATGTTACCTCTTATAGATTAAATATTTAAAGGTGATCCCGTATGGTCACAACGACCTTGAGGTTATTGGGGTGTTGGGAGAAGGCAGAGAGGAGCAAGAAAATTAAGTCATTGGCCTGTGACCAACTGCTTCTACCACGTACTCCAAAAGTAGCCTTTTACAGAATTTTTCTCTATTAAAAACAAAAAAGTTTTTCCTCAAGAAAGTTTGTTTAAGTCAGGAGAGATTTATCGTTTTACCAAAAGTGGAGAAGTCCTTGAAAACACCCAAAGGTATCCTTACTAAAAAATTCCTCAAGAAGTTTGACCTTCCTAAACTCCCCAAATTCCTAATCCCATAAAAAAATGGCCCCCAAAAGGGGAGGGGATGGCGAGGCCTCCTCCAAAAATTACTACATGTTCAACTGTCTGGCTGAATGCTAAAATAAAACATTTTTAAAATAAAAAATAAAAGTTATTGCATCCAATATTGATTAAAGGTAAAAAGACCAATGTGTTCAAAGTCAATTGAAGAAAACAAAGGGTGCAAACACAAGATAAAGTAGCATCACTTTGAGGAACTAGTTTAAACCAGAAAGCAAGCTTTAAAACAGAAAAGACAAAATACAATTCAAATCCTGGCTGAGTTCCAAATTTGGACATAAATCCTTTCACAGATGATATGCTAAAATGGGTTTGTTCATTCAGCAACTATTATGAAGAGCCTACTGCATGTCAGTTATCTCTCTGGGCACTGGGGAAGCAAAAGCAGACACAACAGACAAAACCCCTGCCCTTTGGGGCGTACACATGGATGGCAACAAGAGATGATACACAGGTGAGAGATACGGCAAGTCAGATGGTGATAAGTGCCATGGAAAAAAATAAAGCCAGAAAGTTGCATGAAATGCAGAGTCCACTCGGGAGGATTCCTTTTTTGTTTGTTTGTTTGGTTGGTTTTTTTTGAGACAGAGTCTTGCTCTGTCACCCAGGCTGGAGTGCAGTGGTGCGATCTTGGCTCACTGCAATCTCTGCCTCCCGGGTTCAAGCGATTCTCCTGCCTCAGCCTCCCAAGTAGCTAGGACTACAGGCATGCACCACCATGCCCAGCTATTTCTTGTATTTTTAGTAGGGACGGGGTTTCACCATGTTAGCCAAGCTGCTCTTGAACTCCTGACCTCAGGCAACCCACCTGCCTTGGCCTCCCAAAGTACTGGGATTACAGGTGTGAGCCACTGCACCTAGCTGAAGGCTGCTATTTTTAAGAGTGGTCAGGGACGTCCTACCCAGTACATAGATGACTTTGGGGAAAGATGAGGAAGTGAGTCATGAAGGTATCAGGGAAAGGAGCACTCTAGGAAGATAAAATAACAAATCCCTTGGAGGCAGGGATTTTCCTGGATTATCAAGCAAGTGCAAAGTGGGACATGTGGCTGGCATGAAGTGAGCCAGGGATCAGAGTAAGGGAAGAAGCCAAGAGGTATCTCAGAGGTCAGATCCAGTAGAGCCCGGGAGTCATTCACAGCACTGTGGCCATCACTCTGTGCTGGAAAGCCACTGGCAGGTTTTGAGAAAGGGACAGAAATGAACTGATATTTAACCTCTACGGATTTGATGTCAGGGTGTATTGGAGTGAGGAGAAATGGACACAGGAAATGATGACAGCGGCTTGGACTACTGTCTTAAAACTGAGATTTTATCCTGAGAAAATTCCCTTTTCTAAGACAGGAGGGACCCTTAAGAAGTGGCTTATTTTGTGAGGTTGGGATGGAGATCAGTTTGAGAAGCCTGTTAGACATCCAAACAGCAATATCCAGTAAAATAAATAAATAAATAAATAAAAGTTAAATACACATGCCAGGAGTTGAGGGAAGTAGCCCTGGCTGGAAAGAAAAAAATTGGGATTTTTCAGAATATAGACAGTATGTAAAGCCTGAGAGATGAGGTGAATCTAGAAAGCAAGTGTAGAGAAAGACACCTGCGCTTCCCTGGGTTCAAGAAGATGAGATACAGGCTGGGTGTGGTGGCTCACACCTGTAATCCCAACACCTTGGGAGGCCAAGGTGGGAGGATTGCTTGAGTCCAGGAGTTCCAGACCAGCCTAGGCAACACAGCAAGACCCCGTCTTCATTTAAAAAAAAAAAGTTTTTTAAGTTTTTTAAAAAAAGATGAGACACAGCTAGCAAAAGAGTGGAGCAAGAGCCGCTGGTAAGGGAGGAAGACAACCAGAGCCATGTGAAAGAAATCGTTTAAAAAGGAGAGAGTGATCCCCTATGAGGAAACTAAAATGCTGCTTCTATGTCAATCAAGATGAGGACTGAGTCATCATATAGAGACAGCAATAAAAAAAAATAAAATAAAAGATGAGGGCTGAGGACTGACCATTAGGTTTAGCATCATGGAGGTCCTTGATTTTAGGAAGAGAGCATCAGTGGAGCAGGAAAGGAAAGAAGGAGGGGTGGAAAGCTTAGGATAGCAGATACAGACAACTCTTTGAGGGGCTCCATTCTAAAATGGACTGAAAAATGGCCAGGTACAGTGGGGCACACCTGTAGTCCCAGCTACGCTGGAGACTGAGGTGGGAGGATCCCTTGAGCCCAGGAGTTCAAGACCAACCAGGGCAACATAGTGAGAGCTAGTCTCAAAAATTAAAAATAATAAAAAAAAATGGATTGAGAAATGGAGAGGCTGCAGGAGAAGTGGGGTGAAGAGAGATAAGAGAAATTACAGCAGAGAAAGGGAGCATTTGATGATAAGGAAAAGGACGAAGCAACTGCTGAAGTGGCATCCAGTGTCAGGCTCCAGAGGAGTGATGGGCTCTCTGACCAAGAGGAGGGGCTGATCTCAGAGACGGTGAGGCGAGAACAACCATGGTAACAGCAGGACGCAAAAGCACTGGCACAGAGGCAAGTGAGAGGCTGAATGTGGAAAGAAAGTCAACCCTCAACGTGTTAGACCAGTTAATGCTGCTGGTCTCTCTGAGAGGTAACTATGGAAATCTATAATAAGCCAAAGCAGCTGCACCCACAGCTGATGTGAACCTGGAAGATACAGCCATGTGAGAGGACCACGTCATTATTATGGAAGGGGTTCTTAGAATTGCCACCCAAGTAGATTCTGTCGGAGATGGGAAGAGAAAGGGAGGAAAGGGAGTGGAGAAGGCCACACACAATCTTAAATTCAATATTTCACTCCCGTTAAAGATAAGCTGTTTATAAGCTCCAGTGTAGGGCATGTAATTCTATGTAAAAACTCTGTGGTTCCTCTTTCCACATGTAAATCATGATCATTCTACATTCTGCTCTCTGGGAGCCCTCAAGGCAAAGAGACAACACGGCTCGAGGTATAGTAATAAAAGTCTGGGTACTATAAAATCCACCCCGAGCTCCAAGAAAAGAATAGAAAGAAGGAAGCTCTGAAAAGTACTAATTTACCAAAGTACAATGCAGTTTTGTAAATTTTTATTAACATCCTCGGAAATGAAAATGTCCACCTTGATACCTGAGGGGGTTTTCCCCTCAATTATGGCTATATATACTTTAAAGATAAACTATGAATTCTCCTTAAACTAAGTGCCTTGATAAAATAATGAGTATTAAATACATTTCAGACCACAGAAAGGACTTATCACAAGTCTTTGTGGTAGCTGAGGAGTGCCCCCTACAGACTGATATGCACAATGCAAGCAGATGAAGAGGAAAGAATTGAGCAGCAGTGTTTCAGGATTCTCAATAAGGCATCAATGAAAAAAGGTAAGAAACCTTTGCTGAACAAAATGTGACACTAAAGACTAGGAAATATATGGACACTATGAATTCTTGTTTTCACATATTTGTAAACAGCAAGAAATGAAAAACCTTTGGACTTTTCTTCTATTTGACTCTCACCACCTATTGCCTGCAACTAAAGAAAACACAATGTATTAGTAAAGTCTGTTTTGTTCTTTGGTTACTTCATATCAATATTTGAATACAAATGAAAATAGTAAAAAGGCATTTTATTCTGCTGTGCAAAAACAACTACCTGGATTCAGAAATTATTGACATTAGATGTTAGCAACAAAAATAAAATGTAACATATCTATTAAAATGAAGTTAAATGAATTCTAGTTTGAGGTTTTATATTCCTTTTTGTAAAGACTCCACAGAGAAGTATTTGCCTTCTATGAATTTTATCACTTAAAACGTTAATGATTTTCAAACTAAAAATCACAAAAAGTCATGAAAAACATATCCTATGGTTAGCAATAGATTTAAAAATATATAAATCTATATATAAATGTCAAAATGTATTATTACACTAATATTCAATATTACACACTATATAGAATATATTACAATAATATTTGAGAGGCATAAAATTATATAGTATATAACCTTATCATAGTTAATAAATTTCATATATAACAATATACTCCAGTTTAATTTTCCATTTGTGAGAGAAAGGAGACAAAATATATACCAAAACCTTTAAAATTTTTATTAAAGATTTTTAAAAACTAATACTGGTGCCATTTAAATGTACCAATATGTTTGATGTCTTTAAGTTAAACTCAGAATTGTATAAAACCTTACCAATGGACAGAATAGTATTTATCCAAATTAACAGCCTTTTATATGATCTTTGAATAAATGTAGATCTTTGGAAAACTGCATTTAACATCATAAAATGTTCATTTAGACTCAATTTCACGTACACTCAGGAGATATACATAAATGTATGTGATTAAATTGATAAATTATACTTCCAAGCATTTTCATAAAGAATGTTTTTCACACTCAGAAAGAGGCAATTAGGGTCATGTTTTGATGGCTTCTTTTTCTTATGGAATTTAATAAGATATAATCAAATATTTATATATTGCTTCTTCTAAAATTTTTTAAATTGCATAATAATGAAATTAGAAAATATATTCTTTCCTGTAGATAATAAAAGCCAGTGTACTTACAAAAAACTGTTTGATGTGTTAATCTTCCTAAGTGTTCTGCTTATTGACCTAATAATCACAATTGTCTCTTCTTTCCCTCTTCTAATAATATATACATGATGCATTCAGATGTTAAAATGCAGTACTTGTGGAAATGTTAGTTAAAAAATATTAACATATAGGCCCCCAAAATGTGCAGTTCTTTCGAATTAATGAAACTGTTTTTACATGTAATTAACCTCTTGAATGCACTCACTCTCATTATAGAATCCTTGCCAAAATGCAGTATTGCATTTTGGAAGGAAGGAAGAGGAAGGGAAGGGGAGGGGATGGGAGAGGAGCAGAAAGAAGGAAGAGAGAAAGAAGAAGACAGAGGGAAGGAATTAGGCAAGTCAGCCAACTGATTTAGGTAAATGAATCAACATTTATAAACGTGCACATTGTAAAATTAACAATTTTCAGAAGGAATTAATTTACAAGAATCACTTTGATTCCAAAATAAATGTTATTATTCCTAGATAACAAATATGAATAAAAAATCAAATGCCTTAAATATTATACAATGTCGATTATACAGTCTTATCTTGTGGAAATGTACAAAAGTACAATTAAGATAATTTTGAATAAACTTTTATTCAAATTGAAAACACAATTTTATGTTGCATATACTCCTTTGGCGTTTAGAAGATATCATAAATTCAGTTACTTCCTCATGCCCCAGAAAATGCGGATATTTTTTAGAAAGGCTATTGCTTTCATACTGTTTCTAACATGAAAAATGCTACCTTTTTTGGCTAATACAAAGAAACCACAATTAACAGTGAAACCATAAATACTTTCTGTGTTAACCACAAATGGCCTTTCCCATAGAGAAATGGCTTACATGTGTTCTAAATGTGTTTGGTTTCGTTTTGTATGGAAGGAGCTGTGGGTATGTTTTTATCTAAGAAAAGAATATGGCATGCACATGCACAACTTTCTAAAATGAGAAACACTCATTGAATTTAATCGGAGTTTCGTCTGGGGCGGAAATTCAGAATTAAGCTCCATGGGTGATGATTTTGGATTATCTGGACAGGACTTCAGGATCTACTTGCCAAACTTTCTTGGACTCTCAGTGCAACACGAGGCAGAAGGGACCTTCGCCTGTGTCCTATTATTGTAAGTGGTGTAACTATGGGCCGATCTCACCAGGCATAGCCTTCACACACTTTCACTTTATCAGTTTCGTTTGAGTCAGTCCCATACACAACTGTCCACTGCTCGTGACTCTGCTCTGCTTGAGTCCTTTGTGTGTGCCTGTGTGTGTGTAACAGTACCTCATTTCTTCAGTATTTCACATCCTGTGAACATCAGGAAGTCTATGGAAATCTACATATGTTGATGTTTATAATCATTTTTCTATTTAAATATAACATGTGCCGGGTCATCTTTATAACTGTTGGCAACACTCTGAGAATACATAAGAAAGAGGAAGTTCCTTTCAAAAATGTGACCTTTGCTCACTTGTATTACTGAGTCTCCTTGGAAAAGGTCTAAATGGAAATTAAACCAAATTTTTGTTTTGTGGTTTTTCAGTGGTCATATATAAAATAAAAAAATGAGGAAACCAAATTTAACAAATGAACAAATCAGGATTTGTTCAGAATACTCTCTACCCAGTTGAATTTATACCCACAAAATAGCACATCTAAGCAAAAAGATTTCCTCCATAGAAAGCATTTTTTAGAAAACTTTCTGTAAATATGTATCCCACTAAAGATTCATCTAGTCCTCTGTTATCTTAATAAGCTATAGAAGTACTCCAAAGAATAAAAAGGCAGCCCTCTTACCATTTGCAAGCTTAAGACAATAAACTGAACAATTGTTTTCTCATTTTGTTTACTTTGTATGTGCTAAGATAATTACTAATTTTAAAAGAAGAAAACTATAATCTTTGTGGCCCTGTAAATTATTTGACTTTTGAAAAGCTAAGTATTCATAGCATTGAAACTAGTTTTTTTAAGAAGAAAACATTCAGTTCAGAAATAATAATAAAACCCTTGTTTGACATCATGTAGACAAATCTATTAATTGACCTATGAATTTATTGCTTTTTTGTGAATTTGTGATTAATTTGAATATGGTTGTAAGTAATGCTAATGATCTGTGATTCAAAATTAGGGTTAGTTTGGTTGGTTGGTTGATTTGTTTTCATGAGGATGAAGCCGGGGAATGTGTGGAAGCATCAGTGGGGGTGGGTCACCTTGCCTAGAGGGAGATGTAATGGAATTATCCACAGCTATAGGTCTTTTTATACCAGAGTAACTGTCCATTTACCCCCTTATGTTGAGCTATTAAATATACATAATAAAACTTGGAAAGTCTTTTATTCTGCTTTCACCCAATTACCTTTTTAAAAATGGATTCAAATATATATAGTCAAAAAACCAGTATTAGTCTTTGGTATGTAAGCTTCTCTGTTTGTAACTAAGATAGCTACCTATATTTAAAATATTGTCAGACATATACCACTAAAAGGGCAAGTGTCATGAGATATACTCCTATTTTGATTACAGTTTAAAACTTGATTACAGTTAAAAACCTAAAATATGTTCTTTATGAGAATTTTCAATATTTGGGGAATGAATGGCCACCATGGGTGAATGTTGAGAATTCTTTTGAAAGGAAATTTCTTACATTCGTTTTGTAAATCAGGTGAACACAAAAGATAAGAGTGTATGTTTTTAATATATACAGTTTGATTACAGTTAAAAACTTCAGACAAGGTACATAAAAGGTACAAGGTACATAAAAATAAAATCTTAAACTAAGGAGATAAACCATAAACACTTTTGGCTAATCCTAAGGTGTTTCTTAAAAAGGAATTTTAAGGTGATTCTTTTAAAATCCTAGAAATAATCTTAGTATAAGATGGTGTTATAAGATATTAGAAAACTTAAAAGCTGTCTTATAACACCATCTTATACTTCTCAATATATTTCCATTTACCTTTCCATCTGCAATATTAACAAAAGAAAACAAATATAAGCTCACCACCTATAATCAAGACCATTGTTACTATCACATGAATATTAAAGCAATAATGTCTTGCAAACAGCATCAGTCTTATAAATGAAGTCTTAAAAACACACTCTCATCTTTTGCATTCACTTGATTTATAAAATGAATGTAAGAAATTTCCTTTCAAAAGAATTCTCAACATTCACCCATGGTTGCCATTCATTTCCCAAATACTGAAAATTCTCATAAAGAACACATTTTAGGTTTATTGTCCACCTCATTTGATGCTTCTTAAAGTGAGGTCTACGAACCACTTACATCACAATTTATTTCTGAAACTTGTTAAAATGCAGATTGGAATCTCTGAGGTGGGGCCTGGGAATATTCATTAACCATCCCTGAAGGGCTTCTGACACGTTCTGATGTTGGAAACGCCTTCAAATGGCAGCTTCAGGAGCACAGGGCCTTATTAACCTATCTGCCCCCTGCACCTGGACCTGGACCTGGCACAGAAGTGCACTGAGCAGAATGTAGTTGAGATGCATAACGGGCCTCCTGCCTGGATTACCTGAGACCGTAGCAGTCCTTCTCAGCTCACAGCTGGTCAGGGTGGCTGCCCGCATGCTCAAGTTCCCCACAGCATGCACCACGCACCCAGTGGGATGGGATGCACGGGCATGCATGGGCACCGAGGAACCCTTGCTTTGTATGTTACTGAACTGACCTGACATTCTAACCAGAAGATAAATTCTTGCAGGAGAAAGTTTTGTTTTGTTTCTGTTGCTCATTAAACATTCATTGTATAAGTGTTTATTGAGCATGTACTCCATGCCAAATGCCATGTTTAGAACTGATATGGAGCAAGAATAAAATAGACATATTTCTAGACCACTGGAAACCCCTTGAGTCCTGGAATGGTTCTCAGCAGGGATAATCTCATACCTAAGTGGCAATTTAGACATGTGTGTACTTCCATCTACTAGAATAGTAGTGTCAGAGCATTTACAGCTTACATACATAGTATCTCCTTATATACTTCCCTTTTGTATTTCTTATATATTACAGTTACAACCTCATAGATCCTCTTTCAATGATGTGCCCAAGTAGGTAAGTATTATCTGTTAATTTCATTTAAGATTACTATATTGGGCATCATAAAATATATTTTTGTAATGGATAATTGGGTATAATATGGTTGAAAACCATTAACTTGGTGACTTTTTTAATATTAACTTGGAGATTTCCTTAGCACTAACCAGAGAGATATTTACAAAGTATTTATAAAAACACGTAATTTAATGGATTAAGTAATATAATTTCACTGGTGACCTCTTGACTGTGCTGTAAACTTTCCTTTAGTCAATAAAAGCTTTCACATAGTTCTCAGATATATGCAGTAGTGGTCTGTAGTTTAATACCATGTCTCCTCGACTAGGTGACCAAGAGGTTTCATGGTTTGTCAGCTAATTAAGTTAACTATGGCCAGCACTTACTATATCACCCTAAGAACATTCTGACCAACTAGGTGGTGATCATTCTCTAAATGACTTTTTACATTCCAAAGAAGCAAGCAAAAATTACAAAAAAACGTAGGCAAGATTTATCCCACAAGGAACACATATACTTGATATTTTCTTACAGTTAAAGGACAAAGAAAAGAAATGAAAATTACTCAGATGCTATTAAAAAGCAATAATAATTCTATAGCTTGGGAGCTCTTTTCTTCATTGAATTCTAAATCACAGAGACACTAACAAAGTTCTACTTTCTTTATATAAATGATAATTACTGCAATATCTGTAATTACATATCTTACTCTGGCTTACGCTGACGCTGAAACAACAGCAACTGATACAGCCCTTGTATTTGTAATTCAGGTATAGCAGGAGTAATCAGTCTTTGGCATTAGACAATATGCTTTATCAGCAAATGAAGAAGCAAAAATGACACCAAATGATGACAAAGGAATGACCCAGAGTAGTTCCACTGAGCTTTTATCACCATACTGTGTGAAGACCGTCACTGTACAAGGAATGGCTCTTCTCAGCTAAGCCCTCCCCGTCGAGTCAAACTTGTGTTTCCCTTTTAATGAGAAGTAACCACCAGGATGCCTATTACTTAGCTTGCCAGAATGACTACAGATTTATAGGAAAGAGGTAAAAGTAAACACAAACAATTTAAAATGCATTAAGTAAGAAATGCCTTCTTGAACTAAACTATGTTGTACATGTTATCAAAAATGACAGAAAATATTTGTAAATCTTATATTTTCCTTTCTACAAGAAAAGTGGTACCCATGTCACTCAGTTCAGCAGTGCAAACAGTTGAATGCAATGGAAAACTCTTAAAAGTACTGAGTAGCTTTTACTAAACTAAGAGTTCTTGAACGTCAAAAAAAAAGGGGGGGGTCGTATGAAATGCATCATTTTCTTAAAATTATTTTTTCAAGACTTTTGATCACCTGGGCCACAATCAATGTACTCTATGCATTGATGTAACCATCTCTTCATTCAACCAGTAGAAAGCAGAAACAATGGATGTAATGTGTTAAGACAAAGGCCTAAGACATGTTAGGCCATAAACATGTACATATGTGAAGTGCAGAGTTACTCCCTTTCAAAAGATGATGTGGAACACAAGACAAACTCCTACGTGGTGTGGAGTAGTGTCTGAGCCTTGCAGATGCAGAGTGCTCAGGATTCTGCAGTATTTGATTGATTTTCATTTATTCCAATACCTCCTTCTACAGCTATTGTTTTTAGTCCGAGCTCTGATACAAAAGAGCTGCAACTCAGGAGGAACAGATATTATGGAGAGCTTCAGAGCTACTTAAACTGCTTGTCAGAACAGTGAAGAGAACTAGAAAACTTTGGAAATCTATAAACCAGAGAGTACCATCTCAGTACAGCCCACAATTCTCTCTGCTTCATCCCAAGATTTCCAACCCATTCCTTTTCCTTCTTTCCTCAGGAAGATAATGGAAGAAAAATAGCTTATGTATTTCCATGTGAGTATCCCCAAAAGAGAAACAAGGAGTAAATGAGAAGTAGTCATAATTATCTGCCTCATTCCATCCCCAACTGTAATCCTCCTGACCCCAGAGACAGAATGCACATGGATTTAATTGGGATCCCAGGACACACACACAAAAAAAGGCTCATCAAAAAAGATCATGCTCTCAGGTCTTAGCATTCATACCTACCACCGAGCCCTGCTGAAGGGGCAGAGTGACTGCTGGCTGGCAGTGTGTTTGAGGGACCTAATCCAGGTTAAACTGTGTGTGCTGTGATGAGCAGTTTCACAAAGACGTCCTCACTCCTCAAAACTCATGTAGTCCTGCAGGTTCACAGGAAAAATGTCAAAAAGGCAATTGCCACATCCAGCATTTAACAAAATCATATTGGTTTTCACTATTTAGCTATAAACAGTCACTAAGGCTTTAAGCCCTTTATTCTTTCTCTTTACCTCCTACCACTTTCTCACTGTTGATAGTGGACATTCTAATCAGAATATATCTTTCACACGTCAGCTTAAATCACTTCTGTAGGGTGGCATCCCCAATTCACACCATCGAAATGACTCCCCTGTCATAAACCCTGCACTCTCTCTTTTATAACACTTGTTACACTTGTATTCAAAGTTTATCTTTTCTGGGAGGGCAATCCCAGCACTTTGGGAGGCTGAGGTGGGAGGGTCACTTAAGGCCAGGAGTTCGAACCCAGCCTGGGCAAAGTAGTGAGACCCCATCTCTACCAAAAAATTTTTAAAAATTAGTGGGGTGTGGTGGCACATGCCTACAGTCCTAGCTACGCAGGAGGCTCCAGCAGGAGGGTCACTTGAACACAGGGGTTTCAGGGTACAATGAGCTATGATCACATCACTACACTCCAGCCTGGGCAACAGAGTGAGACCCTGTCACTGAAAAACAAAAAATTATCTTAGAATGAAAATTTCATGACAGCATGGACCATCGTGCATCAACACGATATTAACAATGTCCGTTCCTTGCATGGCATAGGTGTTCAATAAAATATCAGTTGAAGAAGTGAATAATATTTTAGTATCAGCTGATGGCAAATATTTTCTGTCATGGGACTCAGTAATAAATTCTCCAGTGAACAGTAAAGCTGTGGATAATATGGATTAACTTTAACATTGCTGTAAAGATGTTAAATTCTTAACATCAAACCCTGCCACCTTTTCCAGGTTCACCTTGCGCCAGATTTCTCTTGCTGTTCATTCACACTATTCTTTCAGTTCTCTGAGTGCACCATGGACTCCTTTACCACTGTGGTTGTTTTAAGGGGCTATTTTCTTTGCTGGAAATGTTCTCAACACCTCCATCTTGCATCTGTTCCTCATATTCTTTCTCACAGTTGAATTTTGCATTTATTTCTATAACCTTTCAATTCCTCACCAGATCGTGCCATCTGTGAAACTAGGACAGTATCTCTTTATGTTCACTATAGTATCCCAATGCCTAGCACAATGTAGGCACCTGATAAATATTGTTGCATGATTAGATGAATGAACAGATGAATATATATTTACTGTGCCTTAGATCATCCAATTATATTACCATCTTCTTATTGGTATTTATTGCAATGTTGCCTTTGAAACTATAAATTTTTCTATTATTTATAAAGTTGCTACCACCATAGAATGCAAGAAAGTAAAAAATGTGCCACCTACTCCATAATTTTTCTCCTTTCTCAAACCAGGAATTTTCCACAGATATACATCAGATTTACCAATTCCCAGATTTCTCCAAGACTATGGCCAGCCTATAGGAAAGGCCGATCTTTGCATCTTCGGCTTTGGCATTATAACTTTGAACCGTGGTCTGTCACATTCAGTGGCCCCTAGCTTTGGTCCTTGACAGATATCAACTAAATTACTACTCCATTAACGAGTCCTAAGGACTAGACCAAGGTGGATTTAAGAGCTATGTTAGGCCAGTGCATTCAAATATATCCAAATCACTCACATTTTATGGGAGACATACTCTCTGTCTTCCACATACAGCAGAGATGCACTTGCCCCCTGTTACCCATCTCAGGGTGGATGACTGGAATTGGTATTTTGATTTCTTGCCTCAAAATGGTAAGGTCTGACATCACCCCTCATCAGAAATATCTAAAATTGATTTCTTAAAATGGGATGAAAATGACTTTATGGATTACACAATGGGAGGCTAGACACTGAATTAGACTCAGAACAAATAGATAAAAATTTACTTTGCTTAGTCTCAGGAGTCCTCTGGGCATAGGCCACTTGACAGCATGCAGAGCATTGGCTTGCATTCTTTTCTTTCTCCTCTTTTAAACCACAGGTCATCTTAAGTAGATGTACCCAGTTAGTCAATCCAACAGACTTTTTGCTGATCTGGGACTGATTGTGACAAAATATGTGGGGTGTTGACTTTGGTCACCAAACCCTAGCTATTCAAAACTGCTGACGTGCCAGACACAGGTTTCCTTATAGACATATGTCAAAGGCACACTGCGTGCTCTGGCTCCCAAGCAGGGATTTCAGAGTTGTTGGCTTCCTAGCTTGCAATTTAAACCCTCGGACAAAAGTATTCTTCTGGGTAGTGTGGGTTCAGCGTTTGCAAGCTTTAAGTTGTTTAAGCTGAGTTGCCTCAAAAGGCAATTACTGGCAGCATTTCACTATCTTTCTGCTCTTTTGATGTGGCATTCATTTTGTTTGAGGCATTTGCCTAATTTTGGAGGTATGAAGATTCTGTTAGGATTACCACTCAACCCTTCCTGGGGTTGGAGAATGGGTAGTCTCTGTACAAACCACAGAGCCCACTGCATAAATTGAAACACTAAAAAAACACACACACACACAACTGTACATCTAGCATAATGAATCCAGCATCTAGGCAAAAACAAGCTGATGTTTACAGATTACAGGGTAACAAGGGGTTACCCTCTTGGGTTGTCACACTTTGCCCCCTTCTCTCATGAGACATTGTAATAAATGTTTTGAAAAGCAGCAAAAACAAAAGCAAAACAACACCCTGCCTTTAGATTAACATTGGAAAGGTATATTCACAACTCTTTTCCCTGACTGTAACTTTACAAAGATCTTGTGGCCTTAAAAAAAATGTCTTCAAAGTGCGAACATATCCATCTTCACCTAGAAGAGTGAGCCAGGTGGGTTTCAGAACTGCATGAGTAGAAGTAGCAACCGGGCCTGGAGAATAAGCCCACATGTCCTTAGCAACAGGTCAGCATCTGCTAAGTCCCTAGATTTTGAATTATAACAGGTAGGACCTCAGTAAAAATCTAAAGTCCTGTGGGCACTGGAAGAAGGGAAGAGTTTAAGCTACATGCCAAGTAAGCTTCCAGGTGGAAATGGGCCATGCTGAGGCACAAAAATAGAGTTGCTTTCGAAAATCAATAAGGTCCATTCCTTGGATTTGAATAAGGACAATGTTTTTTCTCTTTCAATGAACTTTTGTTTCTGGAAAGTAAAATGAGGACAGATAGACTTTTGAAAAAGGTTGTAACCAATGGATCCATTTTCATTATCTATTTCAAAATGATCTACTTTGCTTCACTGGATTCTTACTAGCTTAAAAATTCAAGTTGTTAACGCAAATTTTTAAAATAGTGTGGTGATGAGAATCAGTGTGAATATGTTAAATAATTGTGCACTTTTATATACTGGGCATGAATATTACTAATGGTTCAAAATCTAAGCTGACTTTTCTTTGCAAAATGACTAAATCATTCTCACATTCTCAGTACTAATGATGTTACTCAGAATAATCTCTTTTAAAAAATACTTGTGACTTTTTAAAAGCCTTTGCCACAAAATATCTAGTTGCTACTAATATGAATTCAGGAAGCATGGAGTTAAAGAAGTTGGCTTTTTTTTTTTTCTTAAATCTGAACAATTGGAATCAGCAGTTTGCATTATTTTAAAAATGAATGCTTAGAATCAGCAATTTTCTTGGTTTTTTTTTTAAAGATCTTGAGGGTTTTTTTTATTTAAAGTGGAAAACTACATTAAGTGCAAGGCAGTCAACAAAGAAGCAGCCATAAAGCCTAAGTATTCCTAGAGTTATAAAATATGTCCATTGTGCCAATTCCACTGCCAACAATGAAGTTTTAAGCATTAATATGCCTTCATTGCAGTTTTAATGCCTTAATATTGACTCTATAGCTCTTTTGGGTAATTTTGCTTTCTCTGGTACTTGAAAGGTGATGATGTCAGCGTTCTTCGCACTGATTCATATGCAGGTTGATGAAGCTGAGTTATTTATTGAGTTCCATTATATTTTCTATAAACATTAGTTCTCAATAAACAGAGACATTTAGCCGAGGGTTTATTTATTAAATAGGTACTGTACAGATGGTTTTGCCACACATGATGTGCTGCAGAGGATATTACTCAGGAATAATCAGCTGTGTTATAGCTTGGCTAAATTAATAAGATGATAATGATGAAATTGATGCTTTTGAGCTAGGCTTGGTAAATGGTTTTTGCATAAACAAACTGATAAATTTGAGAAGCAATTACTTGCTTGTCAAAGATAAAAACACAACAGGGCCCATTTATAGTTAGGTCCTATTTATTTTTAAAGATTGTACCAGATTTTATGTTTAATATGCTGCAATTAAAAAATAATACTTAAATGAAGAAGAATAAAAAAACTTTGAGTTCTTCAAATCTGAAGAAACAGCATTGCTTGATTAGACATCAAGAAAACTTTTTTGCTGCATCTGGAGGGAAATATATCTGAAAAACAACAGTGTAATATTCTACATAAATTTTTTCATCATATAGGCATATTGCACAAACTGCTGATTTACAACTCCTGCTACTCTGTTTTTCACCCCCTTCCCCAGAACACACTAACACACAGACGAAGGGAGATACACACACTTAATAAAGGGCTCTACAGAAACTTGTTTATCTGGTTCCCAAATAGCAAAGGAATTATTTAACCTACTTAATGACATTCTCCAAAAATTACAGTATTCGCCCATCTTCTTCAATGAAAGGTTGTTCAGTGTTTACCTGAAGTCTGAACATGAAAAATACATACCTATGGATGAAATTTACTGATATATTTTCATTACATGATGCTGGCTTTTTGCACTGTAAGAGTCGACCTGACTTCTAAAATCAAGGAAACATTAGCTTCCCTTCTCAGCTTTAGCAGAATCTTTTAAAGCCCTTAGGGCCCACCTTTTAGACCTGGATATGCTTACATAAGTTCCATTAATATCAACGTGGGCTATAAAACAAATGTATATTGTCTACATCTGTGTGTGGAGGGGTAGGGGGTATGTTTTAAACTATACAAAAAGAACCTACAGGCTATCTCTCTATATACTGCAGCATCTTATCAAAAGCTACTAAATAGCAGTTTTCATTTTTCTCCTCTTTAAAGAGTCTATCATTACCAAAGGTAAGTGTTAGCACATTCTTACTATTTAGATATATTTACTGGTATCTACAATGAACTATTTGTCATATAGAAAGGGAATCAGACAAAAAATTAAATATTTTAGTTTTAGATGTTAGGAACCAAAACTTTTGTTTCATAATACATCTATTTAAAAAAAAAAAAGTAACAGAGGCAGAGACCACCACTATTCAAAACTATACCATGATTGTGAGATGAATAAGATACTTGTTTCATTCAAATAGTTATCTTGTCTTTTGTAAAAAAAATACTTTGATTTCCTTTATGAAAAATGTGTTAGCTTAAATTAATGCTGTGACCATTCAGTGCAAGCCACAGTGTGAGAATGAGTATTTTGCATTTTATTGTTTGTGTGACATAAAATGAGCTCCAGGAAAATGGTGTATACGTGCATGGTAGAAATTCTATCCCTCTGGGAAGCTCAAAAACACCAAAATATTTATCTTCTCAGGAAATGGCAGTAAGTACTAAAATGTAATGATCATAAATAAATAAGAATGGGCAGAATTGTTTTTAACAATATGTAACAGATTTTTATTACAAAAATTCATAATACACTGGTCTGATATCAGAAAGCCTAATGATTTGTTATAAAACTTCAGTGGTGATTTTCTCCTCCTGGTTAATTGGAAACAACTGCTTCCCAGGACTAATTGCAACTCTATCAAAAAAGAAAGGTGAGCACAAATATGTCTTAAGGGAATGTAAAAACTTTGAAGGTGAGGGCCCATAAACCGAATTAAAGGATGAAATTTAAAACCATTCCATAAGCTATGCTTTCTAGAGACTGTTGCAATGAACATCAAGGAAATAAATCCAAAGAGTTTTCCAGTGATGGTATCAAGAGGCATGAAAGCATCACACACTGACATGCCTTAGATAGTGAATCCACATTGATCAGCTCACAAATTGCTTATTGTTAATAGAAATTCTACGTTGGGTTTGAAATGTCATTTGCTTTACCGAAAATAATTTTTAGTAAGTGCTTAGCAGAAACTGACTGCTTGAAACTGGTCTGCATTACCTAAGAGCACTGATCTGCACGTGAATGCTGCCCTAAGCTGTAATCTTGGTAAAAATCCTACCTAACATGTACCATTTAGTTGATACTTGAAAAATTCAAGATATTTTAAATTACCTAAGAAATTAAAGAATGAATAAGTGCAATGGTAGCTCTGTGTTTCTTGTTCTGCTATTAAAGATTGCAATATCTGAACTGATTTCTCTTGATTTCCAATGTGCATGATCCTATGTCACAAACCTGAGTATCTGGTTTTGTCCTTCCTTTTATAAATACTCTGCAATGGTGATTCCCAGTAATACATGGCACACTCTTGACAACTAATACAAGGGTTATTTGGTTCTAATACTGAAAGGATTTGTAAAAATTTTCTGTTTATTTGGCAGTCTAATGTTCAAAAAAAACAAGTAATGCTGAACTTAGGAATCATATCTTGACATAAAAATTGTCACATTTGTAAAGTTGTTTCTAATCAATGTTCATGTGACACACTTTTTATCAAAAAAATAGGGAAATATTCTAGTTAAAGTTCACAGATATAGAAAAAGGGAAACCATTTTACTAGTCATAACAAATAATTTTGTAATTCAAAAATTGTATTGTCTATGTGCTTTATCACATATTTTATCAATATATACTAATTTATATTCACCATTTGCTATATTTAATAGTCCTATATTAAATGTTGGTAGATCTATTCAATTAAATAATCAAAATGAGAATCAAAGCTCTCATTTTGACACATTTTGACAGCTATTTTTGGTTTATGGTTTTAAAAATTGTACTGTTTCACATTTTAATAATAAATTATATTTTAAGAATAACAAAACACTCAGAAACATTTACCCAGTTCTAATAGACATAAGCAAAACAGTTCTAATATATTTATTTGCAGTGCCAAAATGTAGTCATGGTTTCTTGTGTTTAAGAAATTCTCCCCTTTGTGTTAAATAATTTTATTAGTTAAAATAATCAAAATCACATTCATTACATTATTATTTCACATGCAATGAAAAACACTGGATATAGCAGTGGTGAAATTATAAACTCTAACAGAGAACACGGACTCCTCCTTATAGACACACATCGGAGCAGGCTCCTCAGCTAGAAAGCTGAATTATGCTGATTACAAAGCAATTGTATAAGATGGCTTGCATAGATTAGAACACTAAGCAACCATTCAAAATGAGAGTGGGAGAATGTCAAAGGCACCAAGTAGAAGAGAATGATGAATTCCTGCCACTCTGTCTCTTAGACTCGGTCTCTTTCATATTTACTTTTCACTTCACTCCTAGATATGGGTATGTGTCTCCAAAGGCTAAGAATGCATTCATTCATTTATTCATTGTTTCTTTCATTCATTTACTGAGTACCTGATATGTGCACTGCAGGAATGTTAAAAATGAATCAAGCAAGGGTCCTACCTCAGAAAGCTCAGAACAGTGGGGGAGACAGCAGAGTGTAAGAGACGTGTATCCCAGTATCACCAAGTAAAGTACAGCACAGAAGAAAAATTCATTAACAGGTAACAATTGAACCAACATGCTCAGCTCTTCTATGTGCATGAAAACTGAGGTATCATAAGTCCTGGGAGAAACCAGGAACATGAAGTCTGAGGTTGAATTGATGAAAGAATATAGTAGATACCCAAGCAGAGGTTTTCATCCCATAACATGTTCCCTGAGATAAGAAAGGAGAAAGTGGGACCAAATGTCCAGTTCCAAAATGCAAGAAGATGTGGGAATGGAAAGGAAGGTAAGAGACAGATGATGGACAAATAACTGAAAAAAGTCCTGTCAATGTTGGAAATGTCTAGATCTTCTGAAAATACTATTCTTTGAGCAGTTCATAATTATTTTCTGCTTATATCCCCAAAGACTTCTTTATCTTGGGTAACAACAGCTTTTCCTTTTCACCCATTTATTCCTCTGCTTCTCTGCTGAGATTCCCAACAAAGATGCCAATTAGTGCCAATTGTCATGATGTTCTGAGATGTAGACACCTGTCTTCTAATAACTGGACTGAGACCACCAACTCATTTCATACAGACCATCAAACAGACATCAACTAGTAATGGCCTACATTTACTATCAACCTGGGCTCAAGCCAAGACCTTCTCCCATGGAACTGCTCAGCATTCTTGATGGCAAACAACACGTTCAATATGTGCTCACTCTACTCCAATAAATGGACCAGTGCCTGTGGCAATAAGTGCCACTAAATAATCATGTCTCTCTCTCATTCTCTATGTTACCACCCTATCTGACCTTTGTAGAGTCAGCCTCTCTTAAGCAAGTATTTGTAAGACCCACTGAAGTGGAATGCAGATTAAGACTTACGCACAATTTTTTTAAATATGGAAACTACATTTACATATTCATGTCCCACCATAAGATGAGGAGGTAAAGAAGGCTGCTGTATGTTAAATTCCAAGAAGCAAAATAAACAGTATCAACATCAGGGATGCATGAATTCCATGTAAAGTATTTTATAACCATCTGCATATTGTAGTTCTTTAAAATAATCTTTAAAGTAACTTTAGAGTACTTAAGTTCTAGATTCTCAGGTTCCTGTATATACGCTGAACATTAAAGGGGAATGTGTTTCTTTTTCAAATGTTAGTCTAAATTATCAAAAACACACACCAAAAAAAGGTTTAGATCAAATGACATTATTTGAAGAAATTAAGAGATGAAGTCCTAAAGAAGTGCAGGATACAGAGAAATTATTTTTAGTTCTGGTGGTAAGATATAGGATTGAAGAAATAAGAGTTAGTCCCTAGAAGGGTAAAAAATTTGTTGGGATGGGAATGCTTCAGGGATATTAATGTAACAGAATAAAATGTACCTTATATAGAAAGACCAGAGGCAGGAAGGGCAGGTGGAAGGTAATAATAGTTGCCCCAGAAAAGTCTGAAGTGGGGAGGGGCATTTCTTAGAGAGAGTGTTGGTTCAAATGAATAATTAGGGAGAGGCTGTGGACTTACAAGGAAATAAATTTGACCCTAAGAGGTACCCGGGTATATGGAAGACAGTGAGCTAGCAACAACAATCAATCAATCAATCAGTCGAGGGAGAAAAAACAGAGGAGGTCAGAGGTAGATGCAGATGCAGATGTGGATGAATTTGGATGGGACAAAATCATTTCAAAGTGCTCGTGAGACAGCCAAGCATGGCTATCTCACTAGCACTCACAATTTCTATCTACCTTGGGAGTCACCTGAGAACGTATATTAAAACACAGAAGGTAGATGAAAATGTAAGACTGCAGAGCTACAAGACAAAAAGACATACAACCTAGTCCCTCAGAAGTACCTTGTCTAACCATAGAGAGAATAGTGCACCTTCCCAACAAAACCAAAGAAAAAAAGAGTAAGAGTTAAATGCAAAATGTTGGCAATGCAAAGCATTTAAATGTCTACACATTTATTCTTTATAATATAATATCTCTAATTTTAATAACCTAGAAATTTTGGAATTCTGAGTCATGAAAGCTGAAGGTTGTCACTGTGGAGCAGTAACTCTCAAATGAGGATGATTTTTTCCCTCCAGAGGACATTTGTCAATATCTAGGAATATTTTTGGTTGTCACAACTGAGAGGCATAAGTGACATCTAGTGAGTAGAGACCAGGGATGCTGCTAAACATCCTACAATGCATAGGATACCCCCACCACAAAGTTACATGGTCCGAAACGTCAATAGCGCCAAGAAACTCTGCTATAAGTCACTTTGGTTCTTTGCTTAATATTATCTAAGATACTTGACCAGTAAAGTCCACCAATGAGATGAGCTAATATATTACCTGACTTCTATTTGAGTGCTTAAGATAGTTATTCAAGGTACAAGGAAGACAGTAATATGTTCTAAGGTAATTTCTACCATAATCATAAGTAACGTTCATGGCAATTTGTATTATAAGTATGTAGTTAAGCATTTAGAATTTCAGGTATTTAAAATGTTCAACACTTTCCAGTGTAATTGTGTTTTCTACATTTCTGTTTTCCAAAAATCCATCAATTAGTTCATTCCTCACAGTTCCAATCCTTTAAAATGTTAAGATAACTTAGTAGATACAGAAATGTACCTTGGCTGACTTTATTGCTATCTTTCCTCTTTGATACCATATAACCTCTCCAGCACTTAAATTCCACTACACTCTGATGCAAGTTGTTTTGTTATTTATGCCCATAGATCTCTATGAATACTTATTTTGCTTTTATGCAGATTTTATTTTGGCAATGCTGCTATTGTTGTGTAAAAATGCCTTCACCTAAGCCCTCTCACAATGAAGCCAGCCACAGAACCACTTAACGTCTGTGATTTACAGTTTACAAGGCACTTCCATGACATCGTCTCACTCCTCGGGACAGTATGTGATACCATGTGTTACCTCATAGCACATGCCACGAATTATCACCGTGTTGGGAAACTTTGGCTTAGAGATACTCTTGAAGATTGGGCCCAGACCTTGAGCCCAAGTTATGTGACTCTGGGTCCATTTCACTACATCCCTTACCTGATTGTGGGGAACACACTGAGTGCCCCTTCCTCCAAGCTCCAGGCTCCACGTTCACAAGGTCTGTCACTGTGTCGCCATCTTTTGTGACACAGCTTGTGCAGACAAAATAAAACGTCCAATTTCTGAGGCTGCTATTAAATCTCAAAAAACAGGCTGCTTCAATGGATAAGATTTTGATTACCACACTTTTTCTGGGCAGAGACGTAAGCTAACCATTCAAACGGGGCTAAAATATTCTGTTTTAGCCAATCCATCAATTCTCAGTAGGAAATGTTAGGTTACTAGTTTAAAATATTAAATATGAGAACATTCCATTAACATGGATTTCTTTGTTGGATATTCACAGAAGAGTTTCCATGTGAAAAAGAATTCTGCTGACGTATGTCGATATTCGCTTCCACTGCTAATGAGAGGTCCCCTTGGTCTCCAAGTTTCTTAGTCTCTTCCTCTCTCCAGCACCACCAAACTCCTCTTAACGTCTTGGAAAATGGGTACTGAGGTAGTGGAGTCAGTTATCAACTGACAGCTCTGAGATATGACTAGAGATGATCAAACATTATTTGGGATCTTCTCTGAACCACACATGGAAAAGTGGAAAGTGTTCTTGGTAGCTGATAAGAACTCATGAAGAAATGTAGAATAGAACCAGAGAAGGCACCTTAGAGTTCAATTGTCCAACAAGTTCATTTTCAGCTGACAAAACTGAGCCTCAGAGAAGAGAAACTTTAATATAAATCATGATCATTGCAAATTAAAATGATGAACATCTCTCCTGTCCATTTACCTTCTGCAGATTATCTTTCATTCCAATGCACCAAGTACCATTTTCTCTGGATTTTTTTTCCTCCTGTTGTTGACTCGTCTTTCTCAGTGCTGTAAACTTCTTGTTGACTCATCGCTGAAATGAATTATTTGTGTTTATTTAACATTCAGTCTGCACTTTTTTCCTCATGTTAAATATGTGGACTCTGGGACTACCTGGATTTGAATCCTGCTTTTATCAGATGTTGGACAAGAGACTTAATCTCTCTGGCCTGCAATTGCTCATCTTTAACATGGTGATAAAGTTGTGGCTACATAATAGGTGTTGGGAGACAATAAAATGAGATTATAGATTTTAGTAGAGAGAGAGCGTGTGTGTGTGTGTGTGTGTGTGTGTGTGTACCAGGTGCATCAAGGCACACATGCTGCGCACCATGCCAGGCACATAGTAAATACTCAATGAATGTCAGTCGTTATTTCCAAGAATAATAGATGTAATTATCAAAATTTTGGTTCTGTAATTGAATTCAATACACAAATAAATGTCACAAACCAAGTCACCTAATTGATCACTATGTTTTTCCTGAGAGTTGGAGCTACAAACATGTCTTATGAAATAGTAGCCATTCATTGACTAGCACTGTGTGCCCAGCCCTGTGGCAAGAATTATTGTTGTTTTGTCCTGTTTGAACCTTACAACAATTGAACCTGTTTTTCTGTTTGCAGATGAGAAAAGTTAACCAAGTCTGAGAAGTGAAATGACTTGCCAAAGGTCACTTACAGATATTGGAGACAAGACAGGAAACAAGAGGTGCCTCATTTCAAAGCCCTTTCTATCTAAACCACTTTGATTTTTCCTCCTCTTGAATATGCCCTGCTCTGGAAAGTGTGTAATCACGTTCCCAAACTGTGCATACAGAAAACAAGCGATGTGCTATGTAACCGCAAAACTTTAAGGTCCTCATCCCTCTAACGCTTCTGCCTCTTTTCTTTGACATCTACCACTTACTTGTCTCAAAGTTTCATTCCACAAAGTCTGGATTTTAATTGTAAACTTCCGTGACACACCTCTTCCTGCCTAATCATATAGCCATTATTATATCTTAATTTATTAAGATATAATATTTATATCTTAAATTACTAAAATGGTTCAGAACAAAAGCAGTTAAACCTCATCATAGGCAAACTCAAAAAACTGTTTATAGTTCACAAACCTGATGCTATCCATACAAAATAAAATTAAAGCATTTTATTAATGGTTTATTGCTTCCAAAAAATCCCATACCAAGTGTGCTGCCTGTGAGAATCTACGAAGACATAAAATCACATATTGCAGGCATCCCATTCTGTGGAAGATATCAATTCAAAAGAGTAAGGCCTAGTTTTTTTTTCTGGCCATGGAAGTTTAATAGATGTTGAATGATAGAAAAAAACAATGCACTAAAAAGTAATTTGTATTATTTTTCTTTTGGTGAGGAATACTATTTAAACATACACACGTGTGTGTGTGTGTGTATGTGTGTGCATGTGTAGTATGTGTTTGCTTTTCATAAAGCCTCTAAATAAAACTGGAGAGTGTACAATCCAGGAAGCTCTAATGTCAATCTTTATTTTACAGGCACCAAAATGTATATCAGAAGAAATTGTCATTCATCATGACACTTCACATGTACTGCATTGCTTTAATAGAAAATTCTAAAGTTTCATTATGTTAATGTTGAGCAATGAAAATAAAACATCATAAAAAAATAAGCACTTTTTGGTGATTGGCTATAGCAATTTTCTGTCAGCTTCGAGCACGATAAAAGCATACTGAATGGAGATAGAACAAACACCAGGAATCCAGCAGCACCAAAAATGTTTTACTGGATCCCTGCAAATCTAGTGTTCATAAGTGCCAGCCAAATAAAATGCAACTTCTTCAACAAACTATGTGATAATTGTTCCAGAGAAGAATTAATAGAATAATTCTTCCTATACACCAATGATGAAAGAAAGTATCCAAATAACATTTCTCATTCAAAGTGATGGACAAAGTGACACATTTAAATTTTAATAACTGATGCAGGTGGAATTCAAAATAGAGGAATACTACAGAGAAAATGCAACCCAGAAGCTCATTGATTACTTTGATTTTTTCCTTTTGTAGAAACACAAATATAGAATTGATATATGGTATTAACAGAACCATCTACCATATGATCATTGTGCAGACAAAAAAAAAGCCACAAATACAATACTGTTGTAAATAAGCTTGAGTATTTTCTGTTTACAGACACTTATTTATAGAGAAATTAACTAAAAATGTAGATTGGTATAAGAGGGAAGTATAGATTTGGCTTAATATAAAATATCTTACTCTTAAAAAGTAAACTATTTCTTATGTATCAAAATGTCCACTTTCAGAATATTTTATTATATTCATATTTTTTCTCTTAACTTTTTGCTTAAAACTCCCTTATTAGAGCAATTCTCTTTGAAATGAAACAAATTTTTTATGTAATGTGGTATACTAAGCAGTATATAATACTTATTGTACAACAAGCCTATAATAAATTATCAATATTTATTAAATTGAGTTAATATTTAATACAGTCACATAAAAATCTTTCAAAATAAACCACTCTATTTGAAAGTAGATTAAACAGCGTTCCCCTGCAATGTACTAAATTCAAAATATCAATCTATTCATTTAGAAACCACTTGAAAAAAAAGAAAGACATGAAGGTGAGATTATCAGGTCAACAGTTTCCCTTAATTTTTTGCAGCAGATTATTCAGGTATAACACAATTCATAGAACATATTCTAGAAGATGATTAAAGAGGTTTTAATCTGCCTTTCCTGAGACAAGTGACTAAATTATTGTTTAATATATCCTATCCCTGCATGAAAAAAATCTTGAAATACTAATCAGTTTTACTAAATTTTTCTATTTTGTGTCCAAGAGTTTAAGTATTAACCAAACCCTAACTTTGTAAAACTGATTTTCCTTCTCTATCCCAGTTCCTTTATATGCCAGAACAGTAACTGTCCAATAAAAGCAAAAGCTGAAATAATTGCCCAAAATAGATTTGTAACACCCCTTTCTGCAAATCTGGGTTTTGTTTTGTTTTGTTTTTTTGTTAATGGCTGATACGAATTTTTCTGAAGACTTAAATGAATAGGCCTCTTTTAGTGAGGGTTTATAGGCAATTGGGGTTTGTATTATGTTCTATATGTTTTACAATACACTGAATTACAAGATATCAGTATTTTCCCAATCTTCTGAGAGTATCTGTGTTATTACAAACTTCGCAGCCTGAATATTCCTGCTTGGTTCTCTTACATTCATTTTACAGGAATGAGTACTTTCCAGTCCGCAAGAGGATAAGCATTATCTACCGTATGACATGTGAACTCCTGGAAAGAGTTCATATGATCTGCAGGAAAAAAATTAACGAGTGTCTACTTTGCAAGAGTCCTAGAGTTTATTTTGGTTTCCAGGACCCCTGGATCTTTTTAGTCCTGGTGTTCGTACTTCTCTGAAAACAGAGACAGTTTATGGCCAAACCACTGGCACTGCCAAACCCTTGGTCGAACTATCTGATGGAGTTTGTGAAGATCCCTCTTTGTTCTGTTGTCTGTGCAGACAACGCTCACTCGACTGTGTAGAAAAAAAGTGCTAGACTGAAGCTGTGTGCACATAAGTAAAATATTGTTGAATAGTGCCTAAGGAAATAGAAGAACGTTATTTTAAATTATCTCGATCATAAAATCCAAGTGAAGATTTGGCAATATAGCAACAAAACCTCAAAACCAGTGATTCCTTTTAAATAAAAACAAAAATGAGAAACAGTAACTATTAGAAATCCCACCTGGTGCTTTTCCTGTGTTAATGATGCTTCTTAAATTGCATGTGGGTAAATGGTAATTTTGTCTCACACCATTAAAAACTAATGGAACCCTTGATGATAAGAAATGCCATAGCTAGCTTGTTGGAAAACGTTTAATTAATAAAGTAATAAAATTATTGTAAACTAGTGCAGTTTCAGGGAGAATTCAATGGGATATAAAACAGATAAAACATCCTAGCGAGTTTGTATAGAAAATAAACATTACTATATAAAATACCATATAAAGTAAAAGGGGTTTCTCTCACATGGAATTAAAATTAGCTATTATACTAATAAAAATAGATTATTCTTTCAGGGAAAACATGCTAGAGAACACAGCCTATAAAAAGCTATTTTCTATCATTCAAGAAAAGTCAGAAACAGAAAAACATAAAAACAAAACAAGGAATGTTACTCTATTTTTTCATAAGTTGGAACTCAGAATTTAGGCACAAATATGTATAATAATAAGATAACAAAACAGTGGGTTAAGATAAAAAAAGTTATTCTTTCACCTGCCTTTTCTAAAAGTAAGTTAATTCTTTAGATAAACTTCTATACTTTTTACAGTGCACATTTTTGTCAAATATTGAAACGTGTTCAAGAATCCTAAATGAAGACAATTTTGTCATCATTTGGAAATAAATCACAAAATCATAAATATTCTAATGACCAGCCCAGTTTTTCCATGACTCCATAGCATAGTGTTGATTCTTTTCCAATTCTCCAAAGCTCCTTAGGAGTTATATTATTCTAAGATCAAGTGTGTAAAAGGAACAAATTTAGTGTCCTCACAAACAGGAAGACTGGGAATCTTCGACCAATGCCTCAATAAAACAAAGGAATTTGAAACCTTCCACTACCAGTTCCACAGTGATAAGTAAAGTTGCCTTTGTAATGGTGGTGTTGCCTATCTTCTCAGTAACTGTAGAAGTCATACTGATTTTTAGAGCTTTATTAATTCAAATTTTCATGTATTCTTTTATATATAAGCTTAGATGTATACATTCATTCATTATTTCCAAAAATATTATTGAGCAACTTCTGTGTTCTGAGTGCTGCCATGGGGGGACACAGCAGTGAACAAGACAGAGGTTACTCGCCTCATCCAATTTATATTCCAGTTCTCATTTCTATTTTGTTCGGAAATTGAGCAAGTTTCTCCTTCTCTAGAGACCATTCTACATCTGTTCCAATTGCGTATGTTTTTGTCAATAAATCCCTAATTACTCTTTATTTTTCACTTGACCTTTTATCCCTAGTTTTTTGTTTTTAATTAAAAATTACTCTGCTTATAATCTTGGCAGAGGAGGTCTTAGCAAACTCCAAATCATAAATGACAAGAAAAAGTTTGACTTCACTATACAAAGAGCTTTTAATAATCAATAAATACATAATAAATAACATAATTTAAAAATTAGCAAAGAACTTTAACAAATAATTTATGAGAGAGAAAATTTTAAAGGATAATAAACATAAGAGATACACAGCATTATATTAAAAATAAAAGAATTTCAGATTAACATAGTCACAAGAATTTATTTTCCTTTCTGATAGAGAAAAAAAATCAAAAGTTTATTATACCAAGGTAGGTAACAGTATGTGAAAAGGTTTGCTCCGGAATTTAGCTGATAGTACAACTTCTAGGTATTAATTTGAAAATATCTACTAAAATTTAAAATATGTGCAACCTTAACTAAATGATTCTGTTTCAGAAATGTATCAAAGGGAAAAAATTGAAAAATATACAAAGATATATGTAAAAGAATATTCATAGCAACATTATTTGTCAGCTGAAAATAATGTTGGGGAAAAATAATAAGGGACTGGCTAAATAAATTATACATACATACAACTAAAAACACAATAGAAAAACAGCTGTCTATATATTTGATTAGAAAGATGCCCATGACAAACCATGACACACTATTAAGGAAGGCAGGTTATGAAAAACTATGTATAATTTGGTAATATCAAAAATATGTATGTTTGTATATCTGGAAGATACACCCTAAACTTTAATTACTGTTTCTAGTGATGAGATTATGGCAGATTGTAAGGCACTTTTCATTTTCCATTTTATATATTTCTAATTTAATTCTCTGTTGCTTGTAATGAGCATTTATTAAGTTTGCAAACAAAAAATATGAATACTTTTATCTCTAAGAAATTTTAAAAAGTCATTCTATTCTCAAAGATGCAGAAACCAAATATAATTGTCTGGTTCAGTTTTCAGGATGCCAAGATCAATTGCTTAGAGTTTAGAAAGTGAGGGGTTTTTTTTAAAATTTTTGATGAGTTTGAAATATTCACATTGTTATAACTTATGAAAAACTTCAATTTCTAGGATCAAATATTATACGTGGATAAAGAAAGAAAGTGTCCAATATATATATCAATATATCTTTACATACATTTCCAAAACATGGGGCAGAGCATCCCTGATCATTCAAAACATTGCTGCTTCACAGAATAGCAGGAAAGTTCACTTCAGATTTACATCAGCATTTGCATATGATTAATCATCAGCCATAAATACAGATGGAGATTAGGATTTTTTAATCTAGGTATCCAGCAGTGCTAAAGATATCATTAGATAGGCCAGGCATGGTGGCTCACACCTGGTAATCCCTGCACTTTGGAGGCCAAGGAGGGTGGATCACCTGAGGTCAGGAGTTCGAGACCACCCTGGCCAACATGATGAAACCCTGTCTCTACTAAAAATACAAAAAATTAGCTGGGCATGGTGGCGTGCGCCTGTAATCCCAGCTACTCAGGAGGCTGAAGCAAGAGAATCTCTTGAACCCGGGAGGTGGATGTTGCAGTGAGCCAAGATCACACCACTGCGCTCCAGCCTGGGCAACAAGAGCAAAACTCCATCTCAAATATATATATATATATATATGTATCATTAGATAACACAACAGTAATTTGCGAATTTTTGGATTTAAAATATTGGATTTAACATATTTTAGCTAACTGGACACTGTTATTGTCATTCAGAAATTCATTGATCGTGTGTGTGTGTGTGTGTGTGTGTGTGTGTATACTTCTATGTATACAAAACAGCTGTTCAGATTACCATAGAGTACATCCCAGCACATTCGTTCTGGGAATTCACAAGAGGTATTACTGAGAAGCCATCATAATTCACAAGGCTTCTCTCTCTCTTCCACATTTGTCATCAAGCTCAGGTGATTCTCTCTTAATGTCTGTCTTATCTTTCCTCCTATTCACCCATCCACATAATGTTAGCTCCAGCTCGAGCAGTTTCTCACCTGGCTTTCCAGTCTTGTGACCAATCCATCCTCCTGATTAGGGTTTCTAAAAGACTGATTGAATTATGTGGCTCTCTTGCTCAAAGCCCTTTTGTGACTTCCCAAACTTTTCTAAAATCCAACTTCCTGCTTCCTTTGTTTCTCTTATAAGACTAAGACCTTCTTGGAGGCAGAAATACATTTGGCATAGTTCTTGGCACATAGTAAACTCTCAGGAAATTTTCGTGGGCTGACTGAATGAATGAGTGAGTGAGTGAAGAATGTATCACCCTGCACTCCAGAAACCTACACATCATCAAATATTTTCATTAATAATTATATGACTGAAAACCATCACTGATTTCCACTACTTAATTTATAAACTAACCATTCATGCTCTGGTTGACCAAAGTCATTTTTAAAAAGTTAAATGAGAGGTAAATATATTCCTAGTGAGATTTTCAGGTTGAGCTTAGCACCAAAAGATCATCAGTACCCATGTTAAACACCAATTACATAAAATGGTTTTGTCATCTAACCTGATGTAGGGTTCTAAGTCCACATGTTGTTTAAGATAATGGTGTTTCTAGTGACAGTCAAACAAAAATATGTCCTCAAAATAGGTTATGAAACTGGAGGGAATCTCTTTCCATTGCAAAATGTCTGGATCTGTGTATGATTTAATAGTAACAGCAGCTTTATGGTGTGATGAAGTTAGTCAACACATGATATAGCTGTGGATTTGAAGGAAATAAAAGCAGCAGGCAGACGGACAGATAAGCCTTGCCAAAAAAGTAAGAATAAAGGAAATTCTTAACAGCAAAGATCAACCAAGAGGCAAAAGAAGATAGATAAAAAGTGATTCAGAGGCCAGCTTCAGGATGGTACTGAGAGCTCTGAACTAGGAGTAGGGGCCTTGTTTGAGTCCCGGCTTTGGCCTGTAAAGCGGATATATCCCCCTTGAAACCTCTAAATTGCTAGCTTTCTCTCTCTCTGTGTGTGTGTGTGTGTGTGTGTGTGTGTGTGTGTGTGTGTGTGTGTGGGAGAGAGAGAGAGAGAGAAAGAGAAAGAGAGAGACAGAGAGAGAGAGAGAGAGAAGACAAGGTAAGATAACTCTTTCATAGCCACTTAAACATTATATGGTACAATATAAATAGAGAAAATGTCATTAAACTATAATATAATTATTCAAAGAAGCATGGTTGGAAGAGGCTGCTGGTCACCTTCAGATTTTCTAATTTACACCTTCATCTAGAAGTGTTCTAAAGTTTGTTTCATCTCAAAAAATTATTTTGAATGCAGTCTTTCATTGACATCTAGCTATTTTTAAACTGCCTTGTGTCTCCTTTACCTAAGAACCAAGTTTCCCAAATGAATAACGTAAAATTTTCTATTGCTTCTTATGACACTGAGGCTTCTGATCCCAATTCCCTGGCAGCCTTAGCTAATGGATGTTTTTAGTCATCATCTTTGTTCATTTCTCTGTGCCTTTTGATACTTACTCACCATCTCTTTCTTGACACTCTCTCCTTTGACTTCCATTTACTACTGGTCTTCCTCCAATACCTTTGACTGTTCCTTTTAAGTCTCCTTCACTAGTTCTTTTCTGTGTGTCTCTTAAAATTATACCCCTGACCCCACTCCAAACACACACACACACACACACACACACACACACACACACAGAAAAAGAGACTTGTTTTATTTTCCCTACTATTCTTGGGCAGATTATCTGAAGTGCTTGAACATACCAAGAGGAGATTTATACAAAGTCTGAGTAAGGATTAACAATAAGGAGATAAATATAAACACTTAACTCTCTAAGAAGGTTGTAGTTAAAGAAATTTTCTAAGAAGGTTATTAAGAAGATGAAGGTATAAAGGTGTCAAATTCCTATCTTCTATATAAAAAAATCAGTAGACAATATATAAAACTGAAAAATGAGCAGTCTATAGTATAAGCAAGTTATTTCAAATGCAACATCAGGTAAACATCAGGAAAACAAAAAGTCAATTAGAAACATTGAAAGCATTTCCCTGAGGAGGGGGAATTGTGGAAGAGTCCAAGGTCTGCTAGGCAAGGGACTGCTGCTTTTCACAAGACCTCCTGTAATACCATTTGGCTTTTTAAACTTCATACACATTCATATAAAAGCTGACAAGGATACTATTCCAAAGCCACCAGTTTCTTCAAATATAAAATTAGTATTTTTATGTAAAATTTGCCTAAATGAAGAAAGATAACTGGCCCCATTCCAAAGCAGACCTCCAAGAATGGAGCAATAAAACAGAAAAAAAAAATGCTAGCATGGCAGTTGAAGGAGGAGATGAAGCGAGAACTGCTGTATGGAGTGATAAAGAATTAACTGCATACTCCTTTTCTATTAAGCACAAAACTATATTACAATAATCAACTCCTAAGTCTTCATAATATCTGTTATAAGCAACTCCTGTGTTTGCCAATAGGAGTTTCCTAGGTAAAATTTTATCTACCAATTCTTTTTTTATTTTTGGGGGTATTAAATCTGTTCTAAATGTATTTGATTCTTAATTTAGATGTTAGACTAAGTACCATGGTCTTATCTTTTAGGTCATTTATGTTGGCAGATAACACATTCATTATTTATCTTTTTACATGCACTAAGCATAAAAAATACAAACAGAAAGTTGTTGATAATAAATCAAGGGATTCATGTTTATATAACACATCTTTTACATAAAAATGCAATAGTATGAAAGGAGTAAATACAGAACTTTCCACAGACCCCTATATATTCCATATTGTACAAATCTACCATGAAGCCCTAGTGTGGCATCTCGTAGAAGCCTTTGGGGCTTTACAAGTGTTATTGGATTCCAGTACCAATAATTGGTCTAATGTATCTTCTTTACAGGCATTGCTGATTTAAAAACATAGAAAGACAATCCAGAGAATGGAAGGAGTGAGGAAGGAGCATGCTGTAGCAATCTCCAACTAAAAGGTAGTCATAATCCATAAACTATTGATCCAATAGACAGAAATTTCCCTTTGTTTTAAATCAATTAACATTTATACATGAGCCATTAAAAAGCTACCATGCTTATAAGCCATTACAGTGTGTACCTATTGTATTGATTAGCATGTAGTCAGTTATTAATTAATGACATCATAACTCTCCAACCTCTTAAAGGTTTTAGTGTCTTAAAGAGACACACCACCCACCAGAGTTAATTAAGTACTGTGTATCTGACACTCTTTATGTCCTTGAGCAGAATGCTATGTTTTCTTAGATCTTGTGTGTATCCTTCTAATGCATGTTGGCCCATACTGCATGGTGTGTCCTCCGAAATAATCCATTGCATTTTATAAGTAAGCCATAAAAATCTCCAGAGACACAATGGTTTTAACATTATTTGTATGAGTGACAGAAGCATATTAACTTCTCAATGCATACCCAAGATGAAAAGTGTGGTAATTTGCAAGGTATGTACAATGACTGGCTTCTAAAGCTAAATACCTCTTTCATCCTAAATACCCTCTTACACTATTCCTAAAGTGTCCTAACAAAGCAAGGCCTAAAACTACACAAAAACACAAACTGTATAAAGTCTGTAATATCAAATGTGCTTTCTTTAATGCAATATAAACCAGAATAATACTTTTTAATACCTTTTCTTTTCTTGATTATTATCTTCAAGATGGTTGTCTCTTTAGAAAAGAAAAAAATGTCTTCAAATCTTTGAAAATGAAATTTTTAGTTCAAGCTTCTGCATGGATGTAAGAGAACTAGAATAAAACCCTAAATCATACTGTGAAGCAGTCACTTACACTTAAAATGCTGCAGTCTTTTGGATAACACACTGTCACCATTGAAAAAAGTCTTATTAAGTACACAATAAAGTAAAATTTACCCTAGGGAATCTAAAATCTATTAAAGAACGCTAACATCATCTTTCTATCTAAATCAAAATAACCTCTGAAGAAGACACATATACCACAAAATAACTAATTATTCTTCTGCCTATCCCCTATTAATCATTGACAAGCTAGTTATCTGGTTTTCTCTCTAAAACTTTAAAAATAATACAAAAATTTAACTGACATTTCTTCTTTATTCAACTGTACTTTGTGATTTAAAAAAAGAATTCTCAATAGATTTACATTAAACAGGCACAAGAATGAGATCAAATCCGCTCAAGTTTCTTATTTTTCTACTGTGTTCTCCAAGGTCTTAGCAAATTATTAATTATCCTCATTCAGAATCATTGAGGAAAAAGAAGGGGGAACAAGTTTGTGTTAATTAGACCTGTTGAGGTTGAAATAATGTATGAATACATTAAGTGTGCAGCATTATCTCCTCGAGTAACATCCTCTAACATAACTCAGCCTGGAAGATGAAAGAAAAAAGCACCAAGTAAGATGATGATGGTTATTAATATTACTTTGCCCCTAAAGAGCTCTCTCTACTATTAGTCTCAACAGAGCTCTAACCTCTCATTAGATTAGAGATCAACCTGAAATAATCTGAAATGATGGTTACAGCATGAGAGGGTAGAGTAAGAAGTAGGTTAAATAAGGCTCCTGTGTCCAGTATCTGGACCTCAAGTAGAAATCAGGTGTATCTGCTTTTATGAAAGATTTTGGTTCACGAAACAGTTTTTTGGGGTGTTTTTTTAAAAACCACAACAAAGTTATGCTTATTTCTTCCATGAAGGAAGACATCTTTTTTTTAATAAAATTGGCAGTGAGGTTATGTGTAAGGCAAATTGTGACTGAGCCAATAATCTGTCATTCTTACCATCCAGAATGTTCACATGAAGACATAAACAGAAAAAGAAGCCACTTCATATCTAAAGAAAAAAGAAGAACACTCTTCCTCAGGATCCCAAAAACTCAGATTCACACTAATCGTGCTCAGAGGTGACCAGTAAAGAAGGTATGAAGGGAGAAAGAAAATACTAATGGGGGAAGAGACACCGCAAATGATTTCACAGTAGGGACCTTCCTGTAAAGTCTACACAAGTGCGTTTGGTAGGCCCAGTAACGCTGCTCTGATTTTAGTTGGGACAGGAAATCTTCATCACATGCTATGTGGTCCTGATGCAGACACAAACGGGCTTTTCTTCAGAAATAATAGCCCAACCTCTAATGTCCCTCTTATCATGCAGTGGTGTCTGCAGGACCATGTCACAGACACAAGAGCCATTTCTACACTCCATTCGAAGTCACAAACGTGAGATTAGTAACGGATTCATTACATGAGAATGAACTCATGTTAATTATCTCTTTGTTTCCTCCTTTAGTACCCTGAATTCCATTATTTTAAAAGACTGTCCCTTCATTTAAGGAAAAATCCACAGGTAATTGAAAGGTATCATTTGGTGTTTGTGTACTTCTAACTATCTCAGATAATTATAGAAAGGTTGAGTAACTCTAAAGAATACATTTGCGGGGCTGGGCATGGTGGCTCACGCCTGTAATCCTAGCACTTTTGGAGGCCGAGGTGGGCAGATCACGAGGTCAGGAGTTCAAGACCAGCCTGGCTAACACGGTGAAATCCCATCTCTACTAAAAATAAAAAAAATAGCCAGGCATGGTGGTGGGTTCCTGTAATCCCAGCTACTCGGGAGGCTGAGGCAGGAGAATCGCTTGAAACCAGAAGGTGGAGGTTGCAGTGAACCGAGATCATGCCACTGAACTCCCGTGTGTATATACATATATACACACATATATGTATACATATATATGTATACATATATACACACATATGTATACATATAAACATACATATATGTATACAAATATACATATATATTTGCTGACCAGAAAAAAAGGAACATATATGTGTGTATGTGTATATGTGTCTGCATATATGAATATATACACACAATAATTATGCATGACATAATGATGAGGATAGGTTCTGAGAAATGTGTCATTAGGTGATTTTGTCATTGTGCGAAGATCATAGAGTGTACTTACACAAACCTAGACAAAACAGCCTACTACACACCTAGACCGTATAGTCTAGCCTATTGCTTCTGGGCTACAAACCCACTTCTCAGTATAGTTCAGTACAGGAGTATAGCACACTCCTACACTGAACACTGCAGGCAATTGTAATACAATGGCAATATTTGTGTATCTAAACATATCTAAAGACAGAAAAGGTAACACAGCACTATAATGTTATGACAGATATGACATCACCAAGCAGTGGGGGTTTTTCAGTTCTATTATAACCTTATGTGACCACCTTCTTAAATACAATCCATCATTGACCAATACATCATTATGTAGTGTATGACTGTATAACAAATATGGTAGTTAACTAGTTATTTGGAGCAGATCATTTCACTGGCACTTATCTCAGGTGTCAGCTTCTATGAGTCCAGAAACCTATCTGCTAAAGATCTTACTTTACCTTAAAAACCAGATTGGCACTTACTTAGAAAGAATTATATGGAATCCCTTGCTATTTGAGGTCAGGAAGAAGCAGCGAGTGAAAAAGAACAAAGTTTTTTAAGCATCTCTTGTGTGCCAAATAATACAATAGGTGATTTAAACATTGGTCCCTCACAACAGGATCCTTATTTTAGAGGATCCTGAGACCCAGGGCAAAAAATACAGCTAATAAGTGCTAAAGGCTGGATTTGAACCCAGATCTTGCTGACTTCAAAACCCACTTCCTCTCCATTTGAGACCCAGGGCGAAAATACAGCTCATAAGTGCTAAAGGCTGGACTTGAACCCAGATCTGGCTGACTTCAAAACCCACGTCCTCTCCATTCCACCAGTCTGCTTTACTTGCATTAAACTGGAGATGCTCCTGTGATAGTTATCACAAAATGTCCTATAACACAGAGCTTAGTACCCTGCACCCAATGAAGAAACAGCAAAGCAAGGGTTTTTATTTTTATTGTTGCTACTGTTAATACTGCTTTAAAGCCTGGGTCAAAATTCAGACAGATTATTGTGAACCATGGCCTGCTATGGATCATCTAACATAGGACTCTCTGACATACGGTAGGTGTCTACTATTTACCAAGCTTTTCTTCTCAGTGGCGAAGAACTTTAGTCTTCCATTAAGACTTTGATAGAGTTCTTCAAAAATCAGTCAAGACAAAATTGAAAGCGATTATTTAAGCCTCTTCAAAACCTTCAAACCTGAAATTTAAAAACAACAAAAATGGCAAAATTAAAATTGATAGCAGCATGAATTTTCATGTACACAAACACACCATATAGCCATGTGTGCTTTAAGGGAAATGTTCCCTGTCTTACTGAAAGAGAGGCAACTTGTTATGATTTGTGCACACTTTCATGAAATACCAAAGAGGGAAAAAACCCTCCTGTCACTTGTCAGCTAGTTCAGTCAGTGCTGCTGTAGAGGTACCATAACATATGCACGTCCCCCTTCTGAAAATGTATCAAAAGGGGCTTTGGTAAACTCCTGTACAAGCATATCATATGTGCTAAAGCCAAAATGACTTAAATTCTATTCCCTGAAGGATCTGCACATCAGATGTATAACTGATTAGTGACAACTGACACAGAAACAGAGAAAATGTTCACTGTTAGGATGAACACACGATTCACAAGAAATGCTATCAGGATGCCATACTATACTTTCTGTATGCACGTAGAGTATGCCCCTCTCCTAGGAGAAAATTCTAGCCAAAGAACTTTGCCTTTTAAGTACTAAACCCTCAAACTGACTTGGAAATATGTCTTAAAAATGCTTATCAATTTAATATGTGCATCATTAAAACCCTGTGAAGCAGCACAAACATTCCACTCTTGAGTTAAAAATAATTCATTCAGAAATATTTCTCAAATACCTACTCTGTGCAGTGTGTACTTCACCAAAGCATAAGTGACAGAAAAAAATATATCCTGGTAGCATAAAAAAGTTCAAATAGAAGTTGATCAAGTTATGTACATGGCTCATATATTGAACAATTCTCAAAGATGTCAAAAATGTCAGAGATTTTGAATGGCCCTTCAAGAACGAGTAACTTAAACCAAGATAGTATTAAAGCATCCAAGAAAAAGATAATATTCACCATGTATATGAAAGACAAAACTGTACAGCACCAAATTCTCTACCTAGTTTATTTTTATTTGTCCTTCAGGAAAGTCACAAGGGCATTTCACTACCCTAAGGAAAACTATGCCCTGCCATTAAAAAGAATACAGAATTTAGGCCAGCCACAAAACAGACTTAAGAGAAATGATTTTTCTTCCTTCAAAAAATGTAAAAATATATTAGATGCATAATTTCCACAAGTTCTTACAATTGGCAAAAAATTATCTTATGTGCCCTTGCTTTCATTTGATTTTTTAAAGATTTTTCTATCTTCTCAAAAAGTTTTCTCTCCATGAATGTAGAGATGATCCATGTTATGATCCCTGCCTTACCAGGCCTGTCAATAAAATTTCAACATACACAGGTAGTTGGGTCCAACGTCTCAGGTAGTCAAAGAAAAGACAGTCCTGGATTATTATGCCTTCCACTCCCCTCCCCTGACCCCACTATATCTAATTCTGAATAGTTTGTTTTAGTTTTCCTCCCTTTGCAAGCTTACCTCCTGCCCCCCACCTACCCAGTTCCCAAAAAAAAAAAAAAAAAAAAAAAAAAAATCTGCCAGTTTCAAGCTAGTTGGAAAGAAGTGCTCTCTCTGCTATTTTCTCTGCTTGTTCAAATCACATGTAAAGATGTAGATTAAAGAAAACATCTTAATTCAGTTCGCCTAAAACAAAATGCCTTATGTGCCCATCTTAAGTGCTGCAACAACTGCCAGCCGTGAAGAGACATGAATTACTGGTTGGGGAGGGTACAGGGCCAGTCCTGTCACATCGAGTCTGCACAGGATGAAGGAGGCAGCCAAGCACAGGTAACAGGCTCTCTTCTTTCACCCACAGGACTTAGGGGGACAAGGGGATCCCTTCTTCCACATGTATTCTAAAAACTCTTCTTTTTCCTTTCCCCTCCCCTTGCCTCCTTTTCAGGTAGTATTTTCACAAAAAGTGGCTGCAGATGCTCTTTGTGAGATGGTGACATTCCCATCCCAACCCAGGCTGCTCTGCCTGGCACTTGCTCTGTTTCCTGGGTGCCACGGCCCTTCGGGAGCTCTGCTTACCCGCGCTTCCAGCCAGGATGCCAGTGCCATATTCTGATTACTCTGAGGAAGCCAGTCACTCCAGGAGGCTATGTATTTAAAGTTTTTCATACCAGAAGAACTGCACATAGATAAAGATGCCTTTCATCAGCCCTGTGAGAAACCAACACCAAAACACAACCCTGCAGCAACTGAGTCACTTTCTTAAAGTGAAAACCCAAAAAGGCAGAATTCTAGGCCTTTATATTACAGTGTCCATTCTTAGGTTCTCTTTCACAAGCAGTGGTGTTTGCATTCTTCTCTTTACAAAAGGAAGAATAAGATCATGTAGGTTTTATATAAATGTAAAAAAAGAAAAATAAAAAGCTTCTGTCTCCCGCCTCTGGCACTAATATCCTTGGTATTCTGCTGTCTCTTTTGCTTGGTGTGTTTTTAGCATGTTTTCATACTCTGTGCTCAGTACTGTAAGACATAATGAAGGTTTCCAATCTCTGCTTACATTATTTGCCAAGGATGGTTTACAGAAAACATAATCAACCTATATGGAGCGTAACACCTGAAGAACAGGTCAAACTTATGAGAAAGATGCCCACAGGAGAGGCTATTGCTTTAAAATATGTAAAATAAAATAAATCAGCTCACATGCCAATTAACAGCTTTCCAGAACATTACCTTCTTCTATGTGAATTAACTGGCTTTTGCACCAGATCCTAATGTTAATGAAGGTGATAAAGAAACTGCAAAACATAAAAGATATATGTTACAAATCAACCTGTTGATATTTTGAATAAGAAAACTTATACTGCACCAAGTTAAACACTAACTATAATATAATATGTGGCACAATATTCTAATGTACCAAGGAAGTCCCTTAAGGTTTAAATTCTGATGATCTATTCACTTTTGATAAATTTTATGATCTGAAGTAGTTCTCTCTCTAATATAAAACGTATCTCCAACCACCTACTAGTTATGAAAGCCATTAAATTCTTGCAGATTGAAGGTGGAAAAATAAATTGTGTATATTTTAGACCCTGAATGATCTTCCTATAGCAATTTTAGAACAAACTATGAAGAATTCTGCAATTTTAATCTCAGTAGCTTCCCATTACTAAACAAGCAAAGCGCCACGATACAAATGTAGACGTTACATGTCATCTTGATCTGCTGCTTTTTTCTTTCATTAAAGCTTTAATGCAGCAATTATGGCTACGTTGCCCTATAAAAAAGGAAAAGGCAGTTTACTTTAAAAAGTGAAATTGCATAGCCTACTATTTAATTATACACAAATGTAAATGGCCTATTTTTCCATAACTGGTTATTACAGCACTGTTTTACTTTCTGAGTTTTCACAATCTCTAAAACCTACAAAGCTTCCTGCTATATAATTGTTTTGTTACATTATTGTTTTCATCTTATTTTTTCTTTTAATGTGAGTGCAGCAGGATAAATCTTGGTTTTAAGCCAGCCACTACTTCATCTACTTAAGCTTTTATAGATGAAGATTGCTGTAATTATCAGAATACCCGCTTATTTCTGAAGTATTATCCTGGCAACCTGCTGGCATTTACAACCAATTAACAAGCTTTGCCATTAGTTGCATAAGGGGTATCGCAGAGTAAACCCATTGTGTGCTAATTTTCTATTTTAGATAATCAGTTTGGCCATCCAGAATAGAAAGAAAAAGAAAAGAAAAGGTTTGACACTCAGTGGCAGACATGGAAAAATTGCTGCGTGCCCCTAGAGACAAAGGTATCCTGCAACTCAATGATTGCTTCCTTGCCATCACTATTGGTTCTTAACTATTTCCCTTTGTCTCTTTTGGAAGAAAAAAAAAAGTGGAGATTCAGCAAAGTAATCATGTCCTGTCTCACATGCTCTCTGTCTTTTAAAACTGACTAGCTTCTCTTGCTGTCCTGCCCATAATTTGACCAAATTGTACAAGTGTTAAACACCTTAAAAAAAAGACAGAAAGAAATTGAGCACGAGTTCTTGGTTTTCTTTTTTCTTTTTTTTTTTTTTTTCTAACAATGCCTTTCAACCTCTTTCCCCTCCTCTCCCCCATTACTATTAGAGTAAATTAATGCACAGGCTTCCTCCAATCCGGCTGCCTTAAAATTACCCTGCAAGCTGGGTTTAGTTAAAGTAGTGTGTTGTTTTATTGCTCTGTTTAAACAGTCTCTGATATTACTATGTCCCGAAGTTTGGTCTAAAGCAAGACAAGAAGGTACAGTTATGTTTTGCTCTTAAAGCTTAAATGGCATCATAAGACCAAGAACGTCAGTGTGGGGGCCAGGAGCCCTCTGGGACTTATGTTCAGAAATAGTCTGTCACCCTGTATCTTAGGCAATACTAATAATTGTTTCATCCAAATTCTCTCTATGTCTATCTGAAAAGTTCTTCTAGGCAAAAAGCTGCCTCCTTCACCCTACCCCCAGATGACACTGAATCAAATGCAAGTCTTCTCTCCAGAAGAAAAAGCACAAACTGTCATTTTAAAAGCACTAGTATTGATCAGCACCCATACTGGCATTTGTAAAGCTCTTTGGCCACAGAGCTTCTTAAATTTCCATGCCAAGAGCCATTAAAATCATAGTGTTTGGCACCTCCAAGGTGAGTTAATAGGTTATCTCTATTTGCAAACCTATCTTTAGAGCAGACCAGCATCCTCCTTGCTCTGCTCCTTCTCAAAGGACCCATCTAGGACAACACAGTTGTAAAGTGCCCATCTCTAAGAACCTGAAGTTGCTTTAACTGGAAATCATTGACTGCCTTCCCCTCCTCACAAAAAAAAAAAAAAAAATCTGTAAAAGAACACTCACTATCCCATGCATCAAGTTAAAACTTCTAAAAATCTCCTTTTGTCCAATAGTTTGGTCACAGATGCAGGTAACGAATGCGTCTAGAGACAGAGCCATATTATCAGGGCATGACACCACTATAATAGATTTTTCTATCTTCATAGTCAAATTCAAGAGTCGTTATGCCATTATATTTGAATATATCTTTCCAGCAAATGAAGACATTATGATGCTTCTCACAAATACAGCTTATTGAAATCAAGAAGAGACGTTCTATTCAAGGTTTGTTACACTCTCATCCTATTGTAAAATTCTTATGAAGAAAATCCTAGCTAACTTTTCCACTTTCACAGCATGAGGACCTAAATGCTCGTGTTTTGTGCACTGAACTGCACACACACACAGACAGACACACACACACACATCAGAAGTCACTTAAAAGCTTGGACAGGGACAGAGAAGTAAATAAAAATGTTGGAAGTTCTTTTATCATTATTTATATCTCTTGAATATTGCAGACAGTTATGTTAGTTAGCCCTGTTTTATAATTTTATATTGTTACCCCATAGTTATTTTGAGAGGCTTTTATTCTTTAAATTTAGTATTATGGCTGTATTAGTTTCTGATTTAAAAATTGCTGATTTCAGAACTTAGTGAGTTGAATTTTAACCTCACTTGATCTCTTGGAGCTGTGAAAGAGGACAGAGAAAAAACACCTAAAATGACTTCCTGGAGAATGCTGGAATTAATAGGATCAACAGGTAAGAGAGAGGAATATTCCCTAAGTCTTGTTCCCTCAACAAGCCAGAGGTGATTATGAGCATCATCTCTGAAGTTCATATATTTCTCCAACTTTTTCTAGCTTTGTGATCTTGGTCAAGTTACCTCTCTGTGCTCAGTTTTCTCATCTGTAAAATGTGAGTGACAATAGCCACTTCATAGAGTTATCTTAAGAGTTAAATTTAATAATGCATGTAAAATGCTCAGCACAATGCAAAGCACATAATATATACAAACGCAATTTTGTAATTTTATCAGTGTGCTAATGATTATGCTAATCACTGCCAGGCTGCTTTCATTGATCAGGGCAGAAGTCCTTATCACACAGAGCTTATGTAACCAAGTAAAAAATGCTGGCAGAGGCCAGAAAGGAAGAATTCAAGAATATTTCATAACACTTCCCCCTGAGCATAAGAAGAAACCAAGACCTGTGGTTTGGATTTTGCTTGTTAAACAGGTAAGCTTGTTTAGTTTGTTAAACAGGTAAGGCTAAAAAGATTGTGGTGAAGAAGAGCTAATCCCAAACATGATATACTCATAAGCACATGCGTAGTATTTGATAATCATCTGCTAATTTTCGAAGAACTCCAGTAGAGTAAGCGAAATAAACAGCAGTGCATGGCTATTACTAGTCAGTATTTGACATTACAAAAATATAACTCAACTTGAAATCAGCGACAAGAGTTTATCTAATAACTGGAGATTTTATTTCAAAATTACTGCCATTAGGTACAATAGAAAATTTTTCCCATAAGGAGAGGAAATTTGGTTTCTTTGCCTGTAAGTTTTATGAGAGCAAAGACCCTATCTAGTTTGCTTATTGCTGCATCTCCAGCTCTCAGCCAGGGTTTAGCACAATTATTATTTGTTGGATGGATGAATGAATGATTTCATTTTCTGTTTATGGTATTTCTATCAACCACTGGTCTTTAATAAATTATTAAGTCAATAGGTGTTAAGTGTCTAGTGCTGTATTAAATATGGAGCCAAGAATATGAAGAAAATGATATGGGAAGATTTTATCTCCAAATAGCTTACTAAATAGTTTCAGAGCCTCTTTAGGGACTTCCCTGTGGTAATGTTCATAGGTACTAGAATGGTATTAAACTTTGCTGAAAACTGCAACAGGATTCTCAGCCTGCAATTGTTTTATAAACAACAAATCCAAACTTCTTGTTTCATGAAGACTGCAGCAAGACTGAACAACTGCTCATTAAACTCCAAAGTCTATTAAAAATCCCAAATATGCTTTTTTCAAATAGTGGTTTAAGGTTTTGTTCAATTACTAGGCCAGCCCTTGTTGGTCTAATAATCCGTCATAAATGTTGGAAAAGAAAAAGTAGCATCTGCATCAACACTAGACAAAGGATAACTTAAAATTGAATATAAGTCCATTTGTAAAATAAGCTGACAGTTTTCCATTTTAAAATAAAGCCAGAACATACCTTACAACTTGAAAACTTCTGAGCCACATTTCTATTGCTGTCAAAAGGTGAAATTGACTCCACCTCTACAGCCTCATCAAAGATCTCCAAATGGCAGCTTTCAGCTGTTGAGAGTTACATTTCGATTATATTTGAGATGAGTTTTCTAGTGTGCTTTTTTAATTGGCAGGAGTTTAAGAAACACTTTTATATCACAAAGAGTTTCCTTTTAAATTAATGAAAGCAAATAAAATCTTGCAAGATTATCATTTGAAGTTCATATTTTGCTGTGTGATGTTAAATTAAATAATATCCCATGTAGTCATGGGAAACTCAGAATAAAAGTATTTGTAGTTTAGATTAAAGGCAGTAAACTGTGGTCTAATAAGTTATATCTTTTAAGATATCTGTAGCTCTTAAAGAAGAAAGCAAGTAAAGACAATTATGTTTCCAGTCCAATAATTAAGAGCACATTTTAATTGTCATTGTTTATCACTGTTAAGTTAAAACAGCTTTTCAAGGGAATGTTAGTCCACAGAATGATATGAATCATCTGTGTTTCTTCTGAGTTATTTGGCTATTAACATGCAAATTCACAAGTCTCAATTCAGCCCAAATATCACTATTACAGGTTTGATCTATGGTATAAAAAAATATCAATTCAATTCTGTCATTATGACCAAACTTGTCAGTGTCTTCATAAATTAAGTTCTTCTAAACTGTGGAATGTCAAATTCAATAAAATTTGAAAAGGTTATAGGGGATATGACATTCTTTCTAAAATGTCTACACATAATTTTTCACCAATGTAAAATAATTTCAAAACTGTATTTTATTTTCTGTTCTATTAATTTATGACCAGGAGCTTTTCAACCACACACATACCCACACACGGAACTCTTTATCACTTTTACAACTTTATTTAAAAGCATTTTAAAACAGTCACATAGGTAAGGCTATGTTTTCAAGATATTTGTGGAAGGAGCCCAAATCAGAACAAAAATAAATAAATAAGTAAAAGTGCACACAGACTCTTAGGAATATGCTTTATCATGTCACTACTTTTGAAGGAGAAAAGAATAAAGGTCAGGAAAAGCAGGTGCACAGCACATCAATCTGGAAAGGAAGAGAAGTGTCGTTTATAATGACACAAAACCCGTGCTAACCAATGAAGTGTTCTGGGTTGGGGAAGGGCAACCATTTGAAATGGTTGCTGAATGTGGTGTCAGGGTATTATCAGAGAAGGACCTCTCTTCATTCTGTGGTTTATTATAGTGGCCCAAGCTCTCCCATCCTTGGGGCCTCACTTAGTCCCATGTAGGAGAGAGGAGCTAGCAGGCTAAATGTCACTCTCTAATCCAGAGACAAGGTCACCACGTACATTCTGCTTTATCCTTTTACTGCCCCCTGCCACTAGCCTTAGTCCCAGTCCTGACTACAGACCCTCTTGTTAGCAACTTTACTGGAAGACAGAGAAGAGGAGAATGACAAATAGTTATAGTACAACCCAAAGCATAAGAATCTGGAGACTACTATTTCTTGCTAATACTAAAATATAAGGGAGCTCTAGGGCTTGGGTTGAAGCCCTAGTGTTGCCAGTTTGTAGCTGTGAGATCTTAAGTAAGTTACATAAGCCATCTGTACTTCAATTTCACGCTCTGTAGAATGGATGTGAAGACAGCACCTATCTCATAAACTTGTTTTGAGAATTAAATGAGTTCTGAGGCTCCATGTAAAGTGCTTAGTGTAGTGCCCAGCACATAATTGATTCTCTATAAATGTCAGCTATTTTTATCATTATTGTAATGTGAACAATGTCTATCTCCTCGGTGCTGGCACCGTCCCACCTCCCATTCTTATGTTGACCCAAAGCACCAGAGACTGCCAAAATAAGTTTGTGTCTCTGGACACATGAGTCTTTAGATGGCTCTAGAAAATAGAACATAGCTTTATTTATTAAACACTGCCTGTTTGGGAACCCATTGGTCTTGCACAATGGACTAAGCCAAGATGTTGAGAGGGGCCCCAGTGGCCATTATTAACATGTAGTGTAGTCAAAGTTCTAAGGGGTGCAGTCAAACAGACCTTGTTTGGAATCCCTCCTCTTCCATTTATCAGTTATGCAAACCTTTAACCTGGTCAAATTCAATCATCTTTCCAAGCATCAGTTCCTTTTCTTTAAAATGGAAAGAATTAAGTACTTGTTTGCAGTACTAGGGGAAATTAAATAGAAAGTTAGAGAGCTAGAGACATGTCATTTATTACCTAGCACATGGAAAGCACTCAATAATGTGTAGTATATTTACTAAAATCAGGAAAAGGTAGATTGTGGACCCAGGGAAACTGTGCGGGCCACATTATAGTCCCCCAAAGATGTCCATGCCCTCATCCCTAGAACATGTGAAGATGTTACATTACATAGCAAATATAAAAAATTTGCAGATATAATTAAGGTTAAAAACCTTAACATAGGGAAAGTGTCTTGGATTATCTGGGTGGACCCAGTCGAATCACATGAGCCCTCAAAAGCTGAGTACTTTCTCCAGCTGGAGGAGAGTGATAAGGTGAGAGAAGTCGAAGAGGTTCTAAGTATGAGAAAAATTTGCTGCACTGTCCCTGGCTCTGAGACGGAGGCAATCACAGGCTCAGTGAGGCCTCTAGGAGCAAAGGGTGGACCCAGCTGATGGCCAGCAAAGAAAGAAGAATTTCAGTCCTGCAACTGCAAGGAACTAGATTCTGCCAACAGCCCGATTATCTTGGAAGCAGATTCTTCCAGGAGCCCCCAGGTAACTCGTCAACACCTTGATTTTAGCCTTGTAAAACTTGCCACAGAGAAACCAGCCATTGACCAGGCATGGTGGCTCATGCCTGTAATCCCAGTACTTTGGGAGCCCAAAGCGGGCAGATCACTTGAGATCAGGAGTTCGAGACCAGCCTGGCCAACATGCTGAAACCCCATCTCTACTAAAAATATAAAAATTAGCCAGGCGTGGTGGTGCACACCTGTAGTCCCAGCTACTTTGGAGGCTGAGGCAAGAGAATTGCTTGACCCTGGGAGACAGAGGTTGCAGTGAGATGGCGCCATTGCACTCCAGCCTGGGCAACAGAGCAAGACTCTGCCTCGAAAAAAAAAAAAAAGAAAGAAAGAAGAAAAGAAAGAAACAAGAAACAAGCCATGCCAACACAGAATCCTGGTCAGTAGAACTGTGCAATAACAAATGTGTGTTAAGTGTACAGTAATTTGTTACAGCAGTAATAAAAATTCAATACATGAATTACTAGTAAAAATGGTATTTTACTTCTAGATTTTGATAGTCTCACTAATAACAATCAACACACTTGAAAATTTACTTAGTGGAGCACAGTACCAAGCGTTTTACATATATTATCTCCTTTTTACTTCACAAAACTCTGTAAGGTAGGGACTAATATAATCATTGTTTTACAAGTAAAGAAATAAACTAAAGCACAGGAAGGTTCAAAACTTGGCGATAATCACACAGCCCACCCATGGAGGAACCAAGATTCAAACTCAGGAAGTGGCTGCGTAGCACACGCTATTAACCGTAATACTATGCTTCCCTCAGCACAGTACAGGGATTGGCGCATAATCTGTATTTCATATTTTGCTGAGTTATTGAACAAATTAATGAATTGATACAAATAAATAGTTTATCTCTACTAATTTAACCAATCTTTTCATGATCTGATTTATTTCAAATACAAAACCAAGCCAACCAAGACAGTATTATTAGATTATTTTACTAGTGAATAAAACTAGGCTGTGGTAACAAATAGTCCCACAACCTCAGTGTGTCAGCATGACCAACGCTTATTTCTCATTTATGCAAATTCTATTCTGAGTTCGGCAGCACTCCAAGGCAATCGTCTCCCATACAATAACTTGGAAAATCTAGGTTCCTTAGATTTTGAGGCCATGCTGCCTCCGTAGGAAGTGCTGTAAGTTGGTGATGTACAAGAAAAAAGCACCTGTCTATATTACACATACTCTTCTACACTTCAGCCTTAAGGTAACATCAGTTATACTTACAAAACCATTGGCCAGTACTATTTATATATCACCCCCCTATTGCAAGAAGCTTAAGACATGCAATCTTCTATGTGCTAAAAAGAGAAGAATCAGATATTGATGAGCACAAGAAAAATCAATCAAAATCATTAAATCTCACCATCTCCAGAAGAAATAGTTATTTAAAAAAAATAGCCCCCAACTTCCTGTATCAATTATGTAAAGAAACCCTATTTCAGCCCAGTCTGTTCAACATCCTGCCCTCCTATCTGCACTTCAAATTCTTCATGACAAAGGAAAAGTTACCAGTTTTCATATAGGAAAGGCTCTACCTCCTTTCTTAGTCTGTATATGGCCAACCACGGGGTAACAATTTAGATAGCCTACCTGCCTTCCAGGGACTCTCAGACCCAGGGTCTGTCCTCACACTCCCCTAACTAAAGGACTTTCATAACTAATGCCAACTGGTATCAATCAAATATGTATCTACTCTCAGCCAAGACAATTCAACTATCAAAGAAGACCAATTGAAATTTGTTTGGATTTTTTAATTATTAAAAACTTACCCCTGAATGTTATTTCAAAGTTATAGAAAGTTCCTCATCCTGCTCAAATAAGGCTTTTATAAGAATCTCATTTAGGCTCTTACTTCTTTTCTTAAATTAATTAGTGAGTAAAGGTCTTATTTTGAGTTAATGAAGGTGTGAGAAAGAGCAGGAAATGTTTTCTAATAAGTTAATGTACATATCCGCATAGTTTTGCTATTAGCATTCTGTATGTATAATATTACAAATCTGATAAATGCAGCTTAAACCACAGGGATATTGGTGTTCAACTTGGAGAGATTGACTAGATCTCTTATTTTAATGGAAATCTGCAAAATTGTAAGATTTCATGTTTTTGAAAAATGAAAAAATAAGTTTTGCTCCACGTCTGGAGAATGCTAGGAGGATATTTTTTCTGTTTATTATATTTAAAACAATGGTTCTTAAACATCAAATGTATAGAAAGATGATTTTCAGAGTTTATTAAAAACAAATATTTCTAGTAGCTCTCCTCCCTGAATGCCTTATTTAATAGGTGTTCTATGTAGCCTTAAAACTGCATTTTACCAAGTGATTCAGGTGATGTATCAAGCAGTGCTGCTCAAAGTGTCTAGGCTACAAAGTGTTTGTTTTCAGTCTACAATGAAATAAGGAACTCGTGTCAGACTGTAAAAAATACATAGATTCCTCCATTAACAAAGTCTGGCTAGAAAAAAAATTGTTAGCTACACTTGGTGTATTTGGTGATGAAGATGACTTATATTCTGGAACAATATTTTGTCTTGAACAGACAAAAAAAACAGTTGATAGGACAGAACTCATGCACATTCCATACTCTGAGGAACCACTGGTAGATGTCCATACTTGGAAAACCCAGCTCTAAGAATACTGAGATGTGGGCTTACCCTTTCCTATAAAATACACTTCTCTTTTACAAGTCACTATGAAGTCAGACCCTTGAGAATGGTGTCCACCCTTGTCCTACTTCCTGCTTCCTATAATATATTACAATGTAGAAATATACTTGTGAGTCTTTCTGTGTGTTCTGATAAGGGCTATGTACATGTAGGCTTAAATAAACATGTCTAGTACTCAGTACAACTGCTAGATTCATTTAATTTTATCAATATTTTGTGCATATTCATACTGTGAATGGTCATTTACTGAAAAAATATAAGTTTCTGATACAAAATATAAAATACTCTTTCTACTTCTAATGAAATCTATTAAAATCAGAATATCAATTAAAAATAATGAAATCTCAATTATCCCTGATTATGAAAATAATGAGTCAGCTTTAATCCAAACCACCAGAAGAAATCATAGAATACATACATTTTTAACTTTTTAATCAATTTTAATATATTTAATATTAAATCACACCTCTATTTGGAAAAAGCCACTTTTAAGGGCAGGATTCAAATTTATCATATAATACTATAGTATCCAATTCACAAAAAAGATATTTTCATGTCGAGGAATGTACCTGAATATGAGTGAATATGAGTTTCTTATTTTATCCTTTCTTCATTATGAAATTACAAATGTATTAAAGGTAGAGGGGCAAACATCATGACTTATTCATATTTATAATTCTCAGAGTAACTTGGACATAGTAGGGCTCAACAAATCAAATAAACTTAACAGCAAATTTAATTAAACTTAATTGATTGCCTATAGTATGCCTAATAATACCAATTTTAACTTTTTTTGGTCCAACCAACAAGTATTTATTGAATGTCAACTATATTCCCCATAATGAAATGGATGCAAAAATCACTAAGACAAAATTCTTGCAAAGTGTTTGCATTCAAGTCTGTGTGACAAACTAAACAGACAATTACAATAGCATATGATAGTGCTAAAAGAAGAGTATGCAATAATAATAGTGGCCAACATTTCAATTGTTACGTGGAACCAAGTGGTACTCTTGGAACTCTTCTTGTTTTCACTTGTTACTCCTCAGAAACACAAATGCATTGTTTCAGTCTGAATTCTTGGATGCAAGCAACAGAAACTGACTCCGACTACTTTAGGCAAAAGATTAGTTCATTGGAAGACTTTTGTGCCCTTCACAAAATGAATAGGAAGCTGGAAGTCTGGGCTTAGGTATAGGCAGGATTCAAGGCCCCTTCGAAGGATGAAGAAACAGGAAGCAGAAGCATAGCACCCAGCTAGCTTATGGCTGGAATTCCTGGCCAGGATGCCACCAGCATTATAGGCCACCATGGCTGCCACTGCTGCTTCTAGTCATGCTTCAGGCCTTGTCACTTCCTCAAATTTGATGTACCCAAAGAGGGTGTCTAATTGGCCAAAATCAACACTCAGTTGCCGCATGACAGTACTAGGGAAGTATACTAGTAGAGATGCAATTTCCTAAAAGGCGGGGAAAGTGCTTGAAGAAATAACGGAGATTCTGGACAACCAAAAACTGACAAATGTTAGAATCATTGTAGATAAGACAAAGTCTAAAATAAAAATGGATTGTAAGAAAAGAGGGCAGAGAAAGGTATTTTGAGATAAATTAAAGTTAATGATTTTCCAAATTAGAAATGTAATTAGTACATAAAAAATTGAATTAACTGCTGTTGTTTAAGGATACACCTAAATTATTCCACCCTATGCTTGAGCCATTCAATCTTGTAAAAACTGTCTATTAAATAAAGCCAGTTGAGAATTAATTTAATACAATTTATTCATTCATTTAATAAAAATCCATTCAAAGTCACTTTTGAGATAGATAGCTATTTGTACACACAATGATACAGAAATACAGACGTCTTTGGCCTTTCAGGTTCAAGAGTTTAAAAGCAAATTTAAGCATAACATAACTCATGTCACTTATTCCTTTTCATAGTAATAATGCTTTACATTTAAATGACATATTTTAACTAAGAATACTTCACTGCCCTTACTCCTCACAATACTTTCATGCTCTAAACTGAGAGTATTATTCTTTTCACTTTAGAAAAGTAAGTCACTTGTTTAAAGTTACACTGGCTATTTAGAGTAAGGATTATCAGAAGATCATTTATGCTCACCTTTACAAGTTACATTATTTACAAAGTCCAACTATCATTCCAAAACTCCTACTGCTTTAATAGAGTGTTATAGATGAGAATAATGAATAACCTATGTTCCAGGATTGTCTCATACAAATTTTATTGTATCTGAAAATATTGGATGACAAAGTGCAAAGTGACAGTGAGTCAAGACTTGAAGTGTTTATAGAACTAATTTTTTCAGTGGTAACAGAAAAGCTTGAGAGGAAGGAAAGACTAAACCACACCTATAAATGGCAGATGAATCAGGCTGTGACTGCAGAGTTTTTTTCTTTTTTTATTATCTTCATGCAGGATATGGGCTACCACAACAAAAATAATTTGTGGTAATCAACTTCTACCATTCATATAGTTGATGAGAACAAAATGATTATGTTACAGTCATTTATTTCACCCAGGACAGCTTGCCTTGAGTGAGAAAAAAAAAAACACTTTTGGAGTCAAAGTTCACTTTTCACAGCCAGGGACTACTGGATTATTATAAAGATTAAATGAGATAATGTATATGAAAATACTTTGTAAACTATAAGAGAATCTTAGGTGCACCATAAACCAGTGATCGGTGTGATAAGCTATCAGAAGGTCACCAACTGTTTAACAAATAACAAAGAATCTCAATGACAATGACTGAAGACTCAAAATAGCTAGTTATGAAAAACTTTCAGTTTTGCTAAAACTTTTCCATGGTAAAAAGAACACCCTCCACTTTTGTGATGCTGCTGCTGACACTAGAGTATTTTTGCATAAAATATTTTAGAGATATCAGCAAGAAGAGGGTTAATGCCATCAATCTGTTGAAGAAAGTGACCTCTGTCCTGTAGTACTTTCTCATTCCTGACTTTGCCTTTCTCTCACCTGTCATATACCTTCGGCACCCCTTTGTCTTACATACTCATTTGAAAATCTTAATAGGACAGCAAGTCACAACCTGATCTTTAATTTTTCTTCCCAATGAAGTGTGGAAACTGAAAACATTACAAAATTTTGCCTCTCTCAAGAAAATGTGTACATACCTAATTGGAATCATTGCAGTTGATAAGTCACAGTGTGATAAAGAGATGGGGTAATAATGGCAGAATTTTAGGCATCAGACAAATTAGGAAGAAAAGGATTATACGGGCATCAGAACCCTTCTGCTAAGCCTGAAACCATACTCCCTAGGTCATCATTTAGTTAAAATAAATTGAGGCTGAACAAAAATAAACTCCAGGACAATCTAACATTATCAAAATCCAAGTCGCAACAAGCGTATGATTTGCAATAAGCCAGCGTGGTACACTATTGTTCTCAGAGAGGTAAGATTTCTTGCCCTCAGAGATGACTCAGCCCACAGCCAGTCTGATGTATTTCACCCACCTTAGTTTATATCTCTGCCATGGAGGACTAGAAATACAGTGGACATTTGACTCATGGTTTTCTTTTATTTTTCTCATACTCCCTTAGTTGAAGCATCATTGACTCTAAAAAGATCAAAGGCAAAAGAAAGATATGTACCAAAACCTTAAAAGCTGCCTCAAGTTTCTCACAGAATCTTTCTGACATCCTTGAGATCTGCGGACAAAATAGCATACTCATTTCTACCACTGGGTTATTAGGAAAATGTTCAGTAGGAGACACAACAAAAATTTCATCTATTCAGCAAATATATATGAACCACTATGTGTCAGACATTGTTCTAGGCACTTGATTTGAAAGGAAAATGTGAACCAGAAAACAACATTTATTAATTTCAGTGGGAAAAGTGACAAGTACTTTTTAATTGGATCTTTAGGTAATAATTGGGTAAAACTGAGATAAACCCAAAAAGATTATTAGGTGTCCTATCTAGTACACCCTTCTGGGCCATCCCTACCTTTTATTGTCTTTGAGTTATTTTCTCTCTCTGTGACTTATAGAAAATTAATAATAATGCAAATCATTCTAGTTCATAGAAATACAAATAAGGTATGACCTGTGGAATGCAATTCATTGTTACCTCATGTATTGATCCATTTTGCTTCTATTTGTAAATTCATTTCAGCATTGTTTATCTGCCTGTATGTGTGTATATGTGAATTTGAATCCTTTTTTGAGTAGGTTGTAACATCTTACTGCTTTCCTCATTAATTAATGTAATAAAATCTTTAACACATGTTCATCTTATGTTTGTATAAGAATCATAATTATACTTTTAAAAAAATTATCCTTTAACAGTTTATAGTAACTTTTCATTATGGGACAACCTACTTCAAAAAATATGTTTAGAAAGAAATAGTAAATTGTTTAAAGCTCTTCAAATGTAAAGTATTAAATGCAGGGAAATAGTATCTTCTTACTATTATGTGGTATTTTAAGGCATGTTTGATAAGGCCTCAAAGTACCCTCATATTTCTGATCCCAGATAGAGGAATAGAGCTGAGCTATGGTGGAAAAAAAAAAAAAAAGAATATAAGATCTCTTGTTATTTTTTGCTTTAAAGAAATAATAAACTGCATTGTTGTAACTCAGTGTAAGTAGATTCGAGTAAGGCAATAGATATGGGTGCCAGAAGCTACTCATATCGTTCTTTAAAATGGAAATTTACCGTCTGCTGCATCACATGGACAAAATACAGAACTATTTTTCACAGCTTGTTCACTGAACAGATTATTGTAGAAAAAAAAAACTTTTACATTTTCTGCAGATTCCCAAATCTCAGTCAAAAAACTCTTGGCAATTTTTAGCAGTGAAACAGATTTCACTTTCAGATTGAGATACTCCATTTAGCAGTAGTCAGATGATCTTCCAAATAAATATAGACTCGTTTCACTCTTGATTTTATTTAAAAAAAAAATGTTTTCATGAGGTGTCTTGGAGGAAACTTGCACTTATTTGGTTTTCCCAAGCTAAAGCAAAGAAAAACTCGAAGGTCTAAAAATCAGAGTTAAATAAAAAAAGGAATGTTAAACTGAAAATGTTATTACAAATAATGCATGTTCATCACAGTACCAATAAATAAATAACCCTATAAAACTTTAGAATTAGTTGCAAAGATGCTACAGTCTTTTCTTCCCTAAATCTCAGCTCCCCAAAATATTACTAAACAGAAGTGCATGTGTTCGGTACAATATAACAGGCAGCAATATGTTGAGATACTTCACACAAAGAGGTCTCTGGGCCACTTTTCTCTTTCAAGATTAGCTCTATCACTTAGGTGTGAGGCAACTGCACTTATAAGTCTATTTATATAACCAGTTTTCCCTTAACTACCAGTTATTAATGCCTCAGAAAATAATGGCTTATTTCAAATTAAATACAACATTAAACCCATGACCAAAATCAGAATAATAATTTAATATAATCCTATTTCTGAGATCCCACTTCCATAGATCTATGCCTCCTCCCTAAATTTGTGTACTAAATTTTGCAAATGTTTTTTCTGTTCACAAAGGGAGGCTATATTGTAATGATCAGTAAGGTCCAGAGGTATTATCTTACTTTTATATTTATAAAAACAGATGATGTATACATGAATACCACAGGATGCCCACTAAATTTCACCAAATTTTGTTGCTATTTTTAACAAGTTGTTACAGATTTGTTAAAAGTTCATCCCAGTGACATTAAAGATGATCTCAATCATAAGCCAGACAACCTGGAATTGAAAGCGGATGCTTTACCAAGTAGAGAAAACCAGAAATAGTTCATGCTGCTAAAAGCATTTTATTATTCTCCTAATGAAAATTTTACTGTCTGAGAAGGATTCATTGTGTCCAATCCCAAAAGCCACATTTCTATGTGTAGTGTGACACAGAAGAATAGGTTAGTTTTTTGAACTCACCATGACTCATTGAAAATTTTTGAAGGAAAAAAGCATTTTTTCATATCCTAATTATGATTTTATAAATATTTGGATAGCATGAAAGAACAAATATTCATAATTTCTTAATAAAAATTTAAACTATTATCATAAAATGTATAAAAAATTGAATAAATCTACTATGTCATGATAAAGTGTTAAACTTGATAAAATTTCTTTAAAACCAAGTTGCTTGGCTCCAAGGTGAAAACTGAATGAGACAAACTTGCTCTGCTTTTGCATTTCAGTGTTGGTTTCATTCGTAGGTCAGTGATAGAGGAGTGGGGAAGATGGATTAGAGAGAAAAATGTAAAAGCCTAATATTCAGAAATTTCGCATCTGAAAAAAATATTTGAAATAAACCTAAAGAATTTTTGAAATTGTAATTCAAGTAAATGGGAAAATGAGACCTTGCACACAAAAATTTTACCACCATCAAATAATATCCTTTCCTTCTTTCTATAAAATTAATCCAAATCTCTGTGCCTGCTTTTAAAAGACTCATTAGAATAAAACATATTCTGAACCTCAAACTGTTGAAAGTTGAGGCAACTAAAGAGAGTAACTTGGATGGATGAGGAAAGTGAAACACCCTTTCTAGGCGCATATGGCCAATTGGCAAACCCACCATAGGGGCCAGTACTGAGCAAGTGACTTTGGGACTGAGAGGAGGACAGGAGGAGATGCAGAGAAAGAGGGAGAAGAGACAATGGCAGTTGCTCCTAATTTTTCTCAACATGTAAAGTTTAAACAACTAAAATAAATAAATAACAGAATAATTATAAATTGAGATATTCCTACACATCTCAGAAATTAACCCCAAATTCTGATCTTTTCTTGTAAGAACCATCTGTGAGCCCAATATATCAAGATAGATACTAACCCAAATCATAGTATTATAATAATAACCACAAGAGCTGTACCTAAAATTAAAGGATTCTTTTTACATCTTATATTGAATTTTGGAGCTTATACTCTTTAGGAATATATTTTGATGCTGGCTACTAGCCCATACTGCTGAAGTCAGTACTCAGCCTGGAGAACCCAGACCTGTTCAAGGTTATCTTCCTTATTGATGATGGTGCCTGCCTTCTGGATTGTTAAATTTTTGGAGTCTTAACCCTGTAGAGTGCCTTTATCAGACAGCTGAACTGAGCCCTTTATTAGAGTACATGTCATGGGATGAGTCAGCAAAGGACACACCAACTACCATGAGTCTTAGTCCATGCTTACAGCCTTGTTGCAAGACATCTTCTCGCATGGAAAGGGATTAAGTCAATTCATCCTAGCTAGACTTTAGCTAATAGCCCACCAAAATGCTCAGTTGACAGCCAGTGTTTCCCAGCAAAAGAAGAAGATAATGAAAGTGATGGTGTGGATGTACTGATGCTCAACTCCCTGCCAGACACTCACAGCTAATGATGTAACACCACAGGTCTTAAGAATTTAGAGTATCAGGTACAGAAGTCAATTGGGATTTTCCTAAACAACTGTGGCTTTCACAGAAGACTGACTGTGAAATGATGAGGCTACAGTTATTGTTGCCTTTCTTTTTTTTAAAGAGGACTAAAGATAAGAGGGGTGAAAGTGGGGAATTATCCCTCAAGTAATTTCTATCATATGGCCCTTACCCTGCTAAGGGTTATCTTTTATCACCACCCAACTTCCTCTTTACCTCTGGCTCAGCCACTCAGTCTCTGTGACCTGTAGATTTCCCTGACCTAACTACTTATGCCTATGTACTTACTCGCTCAAACTCTTACCTCATTGCCTTGCCATTTTAATAAAGTGATTATATATTTTTGGTGGTTACAAAATATAGCATGCAAGAGATGAAAATCCCCTTGATCCTAAATGGGACACCTGCAGTAAATGCAAAGATAGCTAGCCCATATTGCTCACTCTCTCACTTTCTCTCTTCTCTTGTCTCTTTGGCTTTTTTTGTTTGTTTTGTTTTGTTTTGTTTTGTTTTGTAATGGGAGAAAGAAGAGGGAGTGTTTTGCTTACTCTGAAATCTTTGTTCAGTAAATGATGGCTTTTCAACATTTACCTGTTTTTGCGGTAATACCTATAAATTTCATTCCAGCAATTCCATTGCTTTCAATAGCCATTTTACTCTTCATTTTCTAGGTGAACTTTAACTGCTTCCTTTGTGCATGCCAAAATGCATTTCTAAATTTTTTTTACCAAAATTTGGGAATGTTACACAGAAAGGTAACATAGTAAGAATGTGAGCAATACTTCTTAAATAAAAAGGGAAATCAAGAGGCATTTTATTCTTAACTTTCAAAGTTGTAGGATTTTAGAACTTTTTGTGACCCAAGAGATCATCTAAACTAAAATTCTCATTTTACACATGAGGAAATCAAGACACAGAGAGCTCTGTCAGACCTAGAACCGGTTCCCTGTACTCTTACAATATATTCCAATACCCTGTCTAGTAGACCTACAGCTTATTTTTACTTTTAATTTTCATTTTATTATATTCCAACAAATTAAGAAGTAAACATCAAGTCTGTAGTTACTTCACTTTGTGGGGACTTCCTTTGTAAAATTTCTCACACCATTAAAAAGGTATCTAAAATTGTTATGCATTTATTTTATGGCTTAACTGTTCATAAGGACAATATAAAATATTATTCGCTGGCAAGAAAATTTGTAGTCACTGACTGTGACACATAAGGTAAGCCTCTTATGAGTTGATAATTTACAAGAAACTGGGTGCAAATGTGTATTTATTTTTTATTTAGATTTTCATGGTCTCTTTTACTCCAAAGAATCATTTTTACATGAGTCTTTGTCCCAGGAAGAAATGCTGTGATTAAATTTCACGGACAGACTCACTGCTGCCCAGCTGATGAAATCCCAATTCTTTCTCAGTGTTTGGTAGCCTCTTTTTTAAAGCCGCAAGTTTGTATTTTTAATTCAGAGCCTCTGAGGAAGCTATTGGGCATTTGAATGCCGTCCTTACTGGGGCCCTGCTCACAAGAAATGATAGATTGTAAGAGGTATTTTACTAAGTAAATTACAAAATACAACAATCATTTGAAATTCTAGGGGGGAAATTAAGCTAAATGTCAATGGGATTCTCACATAAAGTTTACTGTAATGTGAGTCCTGACTTCCAGGACAACCTGGGTTTTTGCATTTGGAAGGGGTTTTTGGTCATTCCATTGATATCAAATCTATCAAAATGAGCAGAGATCAAAGCTCTGAATGTCTTGGCATCTCTGATTTTTGTTAAAAGTTTCCCTTGGCTTCCTGACTGGATGTATTATTCTCAACAGATCTCGGTGGTATCAATGATTCAGATTCTATAACCTGGCCCTTTTAATTAACCTGGGTATTGAAGCCACCTTTTGACTGTGAAGACATAATTTGTGTTAGTATCACAAATGATGGAAAGGAAATTATTAATAACTAAGATTTAGAAAGAATGTTCTTTTGCCAGTTTTAACTTATTTTGTGCAATTTTCTTAATTCCGTCTAAAAAATCAGGGGAACTCTCAATAAATATATACAAAAAGGTTTTTTAATGTGATAAAAGTAAACAAATTGAATAGTGAATAATTGTTCATTAAATCTTTCTTTCTGTCATCAATCAAGGACTTGTGCCCTAACCCACAAACAATTCACAGGCCACAAAAGAAGGCTTAACAATTTGGCAAAAATAAAATCTCTGTATCAAATAAACAAAAATCCCATCTCCTCACGTCTATGGTTGAGAATCTACTTTATTAAATAAGGCAGATTATTTTGTTTTTCATTCAAAGTAAACCTGACTTTTTACACTCTTCATTGTGATTTAGCAATTTAAATTAAAAATATGTTTTCTGCTTCTATTTGTCAGTAAATAATGAGCTTTGTCTTATTACATTTTCAAAGGCCAATGTTCTGCTCTCAACTTATCTTACTATTTTATTCTACATCTCTTAATAAGCTAAATTTTTCACTTTTAAAATGACTTTTCCTGTTCATCTACTACACAGGCTGCAGATAAAATCTCCATAAATTTACAATTGTAAAGAATCCCTTTTACAAGAGCAAAAAAACAGTCATCTTTAATGCATTGGGCTTTTTACAATTATACAACACATTTTTTATTTTACTTTTAGAAAAAAAGAAAATAATAATATCTTAACATTTATGTTATGCCATGCAATAAAAACATCTCATAACTTTTTCTCATATTTCACCAAGTTTTCTATTAGAACTTCTTCCTGGCTATTTAAATATGCTTAAACTAATGGTTTTCTGTAATTTGTCTTTTTTCTTTGGAAACATACCGTGCCATTGTCAGTTTTTAAAAAGAGGCAATTTTCTGACTTTTGAGATTGAGTACGTAGGTCAAGGAAAAATGACTACTGTTGAAAACCCGTAATTAAATAGAAAATGCAGCTGCACTTATGAGAAACTAAAATGAAGTTTATTAATACTTGATTCTGAAATGGGTTTTTGAATTTTGGGTTAAGGTTTCATTTAGAGCCATGCCTTATCTATACCCTATCTTTGCTGATTACTTTTCATAAGTAATATGTAGGAATATAATAATCCTACTTTTTTGAAGAAACATTTCTGATCTGTTTTCTTTTCTCCTTAAAATATCAATTTCAGAAGTATTTTAAAACAAACTAATGAAATATTCTTTGTCAATTTGCTTTTCTTTTGTGATTATTCTAGATAAATACATGTTCTCCCCAAACATTAAAACTGTATGTTCAATAAATACATTTTAAGCACAAATGTTTATGATCATTTCATAAAGGGTAGCATTTCAGAATATAAAATAATCAAAGCTTTCTTTTTGTATTGATTTTCATCTTCATTAATTTTTCTAAATGTACCATATACCATTTCATTTCATTAAACAATACTCATAAAGCAGTTTTACTAAGAATACAAGCTAATTTTTGAATTTATGAGATTACCAGATCTATTTGCTGAGTATAGCTCCTATCTGAACAATTCATCAAATTAGATTATGTTTAAAGGGTTAAAATATTTTGTACAAACACAAAACTAATAAACAAATAAAACCATTTAGAACAATTTAAAAAGTCATAATATTTGTCACTGCTTAATTTTAATGGTGCATTTTAACAAATCAAGATAAACACCCTTTAACCTCCCCTACAAAACTCTTGGATGGAAATCTGAATAACATTTACATAAAATTAGGTATAATGTGAAAGCCTTCTTAAAGCAAATGTGAGTACTATAAAATTATTTATGTATTGAAATAGTAGTAATCTCCATTTAGAAGCTGAAGCTGAATGTCAGAATATACATAAATGTTTGCGGCATCTTTAATTATAAAGCTTATGATTTTTCATAAGTATATGTTAAGTGGCACAGCAATATAAAAAATAGTAATTATTTAACTGCAAATATCTAAAATCTTAAGCTTTGAAACTTAGTTCTACTTTTGAAAAAATAACTTTTTTCTGAGAAAGAATGTTCTTGTTCTGTTTTTGCTTTTGTTTAGAATCGTTTTAAACACATCTTCAACCAATGTGTTTATTTTTTTATTCTGACTACATGTACTCCAAAATGATGGGATAGTGGCTGGGAGACAGGGATATACAACAATATATTTTTCAATTACTACAGATTTATGGAAAGAAAGTACTAGGAAGTGAGAAAAGCAACCAGTTTGAGTAGGAAAGAATTACAATAAAACTGGGGCTTTAATGAACACACTCGTCTTTGACATTCTATGTCAGTCCTGTTATACCTGTGTGGTTTGGTCATTTCTGTTCATTTGTTAATGTGCAAAGGCTCTTGGAATTCTATTTTCCAGATGCTTATATTCCACAGAGGGAAGGAAAACTGATCCATGAAGTTGATATTTGCATAAAATGCAGAGGCATCTGTCACAGGCTTCTTCCTGGTTGAGTTCGGCACGCAGGGATTCTGCAGCTGCTCTGCCGCAGCATTAGGTCCCCATGCGGGCAGCGAGAGTCACCGCTGAGGACAGCATCTAGGGGCAGGGTGAGAACCTGCTCAGTTCATAATCAGCGTATTTACAATTATATTTTTGATAGGATGATGACATCACTGGTCCTGTCTCTATCTCTCTGTGTCTCTGTGTCTCTCCCACACACACACAGACATACACACAACTAGCTCAGATTCAGCCCAAGAACAATTATAATTGACCACATTTTTCTGTAAATATGTTTCTTATCAACGTCGTGATAAATTAATCATAATCAGGTTGCATAGCATGATGTAGCACAGAGGGTGGAAATCGGAAGGCAAGGTTAGGCTTATTAACAGACCTTTATTTTGGGGGAGATTTTTGTTGTGCTTGTCTTTGGTTTTGTCTCATTTTCTCTTGAGTCTAATTAAAAACCTATCAGTGTGGGTATCTTTGTGCCCACTTCACTCACAGAAAAGAAACATTTCCTCTATTGCTAAAGTCAATTGTAAAATCAGAATGGATCAGGCCCGTCATGGTGGCTCAAATAAACTGTAAAGAGGTATACTGCAGTTTCATTATGTTTCACCATTTATTCCTGCATGACACTCAAACCGACAATTACAAGTGTCAAGTTCAGTGACCAAAAATGTCTATAAACTCCATGACTGCATTGTTGCACAAATGTAGATACGATTTTCCACAGATAAATATAAATCAGTTAAAAGCCAAATCATTTGTAATATTTTCCAAAGCACATTTTAAATATATCTCAAAGTGTCTGATGTAGTAATACTATTTATAAAATACTTGGTATTAGTCTACCTTCATTTTTCAGTGCCGACATATTCACTATGACCTGTTTCCTGAGGATAGAGTTACTGCAATCTGTCTGACAAGGCCTTTGTGAGTAAAATGGCACAAAGAAGCAGGCATAGTAACCAGTTAACAAATTCAGACTTTGAAATAATAACAGTTCTTTGTAACAAACTGGGATAATTGGACTAAAAGTTTCTCTGATGCAAGTTCATCAGTAAGCAGTAATCAGATAGGAGGCTTCTTTGAAACTTTTCTGATTCATAAATAATATAGTAGTTTACAAAGAGGAAGTTTGTGGGAAGCAGCAGTAAACAGTCTCGCAATCCATCTGTTATTATGGAATCCAGAAGAGCTGAATCAGGATCCACGTTGTTTATGATATAAAAGATGCTTGGGAAATGTTGCTGAAATAATTATTAACCAAAAATGTCATGTTTTTACTTTTTAGAAGTCTGAGTCATATGTGGTTGTGATGAAATGTACCCACCTGTGTGAATAAATGCAGGAAGTTTACCTGGATTAATAATTTAACAGAATACCAAATGCGGTTCTTAAAAAGTTTTTAAATAGGCATTGCAGAATATGTTCTTATTTTTTTAATTACTGGTTAATTTTTCAAAATTACATTCAAATATATTCTTTTTAAGCATAATGTGATTCTTCAGAATATAGCTTTAGAATTCCATTTGATAAAAAATGTGATTAAATTCAGTACTGAGTATGAAATTAAAATAGACAAAGCTAAAATTGTCTTTCTACTCTGTCTCTCGACCTTGACCTCACCCCAGTGTTTCTCCTCACCAACAGCTCTAGCACACACACAAACACATACACAGAGGAAGAGAGAGAGTTAAAGGAAAGGAAAGATTTAGGGTGAGAGTTGCAGTGTTGCCTCCTTTTCAGGTCCAGGAATTATTCCTCAAGACTAACTTTTTTGATACTTATTTAATTTTTCAAAATTTTGCAGAGAACAAACCAAGAAATGTGTTACTATAAAGAAATTTCAAGAGTGAGACCTGCCTTGTTTCAGATTTATTCTAAATGAAATCAAAATGTTTTTCCTTGTATATCTTTTTGTCTGGAGCATAATAATAAATACATACATCCTATCATAGTAAGATAAGCCACCACAGCTGGAAAACATGGTTGGTAATATACAACCAGAGCAGAAGTTTTAACATCTTAAAACAATAACAATACAATTATGTCTATGGATTTCCAATAATACTAACTTAGAAATGTAATACAATTAATCCATCACTTACCCTTAATTAGCTAGAAATAGATTTTGCTCATTATGGGGAAAATAAACTAAAAACCTAACCAAAATAGAATGCCCATATGAAGATGCAGCTATATTGACCATAAGGCAAGTAACAGGTATATGGATCTAAAACATTGATCATGTATCATTTTTCTTGAGTTTCAAATTGGTTTGGGATTTTTTTTTTTCTGTGTTTTATAGAAAACCTATAGAACAAAAATCTACACATAATCCTCCTCTAAGGGCATTCAATTGGGCTGAACCATACAGAAACCAGCTTGAAAAACGGGACTTTGTTATTCTCTGCCTGCAAACATTGACAACAGTGCCATCTTCTGGCTCTATAAAAGCAACTCCTGCTTTCTACTTTTGCCAAACTGCAGAAAGTTCTTTCTTCCGAGAATGAACAATTCTCAGCCAGGTTTTCAAATACAATGGTCTTTATTAACAAGTGTGAGATTGCGCCTTTATAACTAGGACCAGGACAACTTAACTCCTGTGTTTCTTTTCCTTTGATGTATATACCTTTGTAAGTAGTAAACTCTTTATTTCTAAATGTTAATTCTCTTTCTCACTCATCCATTCTTATCTTCAATTTCTGGTGTTTTACTTAACCTTAGCCCATGCCTACCTACTTGTTTTGTTCTAAGAATTTATTTCTCTCTACGTAGTTCTAAGTATGTGTCTCTACCCCTTTTGTTCTCTTTGATCTCTGCAGCTGTATTGGTGATGTTTATTTGGAATTAATTTCAAACCTTAATTCTGTACTCTCTAGTATTTCTTTTTTCTTTCTCCTCATGGCTTTCTTTTAAACCTCCTCTGTATTTTTCTAATGTTGTCCAAATTGGTAAAATTTAACAATTAGTAAAATGTAAATGAATAGCTGTAATTGCTTTAAAAATCTCATAGCCATAAAATACTATCTGCTGTTGATGAACGTTGGAAGAAAAGCTACATCTTTTCATGTACATTCGGCAACAGATAAATAACCAAAATAGTAATGTCTCTTTCAACCTTTCAATATGTTCAGTACAGTTAAACACCAAATGGAGTAATGGTAACACGCAAGGGGAATTCTGCATCTCCGTAACAAGTTTCAAACTACTATTGAAAGAGGAATAGCAGTGCTTTGGACAGGATGGGTGATCAACAGATACTGAATGAAAAATAATTAGGTGATCAGCTCCAAACAGGGACACAGGAAATGACACAGGTGAATGGAATATGAGTTTGTAGAAAGGAGGGCAGAATGTGTGTAAATTTCCTAATCAAATGAGTGCACAAAAGACATTGGAGCTTTTTTCCCTTAAAAAAAAAAAAAAAAAAAAAGTTGCATTTTTTTTTAAGCACTAAGCTTGTCAAATTTTAATCAGGGAGATAGATGAGTGACAGATGAGGAATAGTAAATGACGAGAAATGTTCAGTGAACAAAAAACTGAGTGAAAATGGAGAACAAAAGCTGAAACAGGGAAGTGAGCTACATGGTGAGGGGAAACGGAAGAGAAAAGGGGAACAGCCAGGGCGAGACCACAGAAACCCAGGTGGACCAAAGCTCTTTGTTGAACCTTGTGCAGGAAGAAAAGAAACCGAAACACTGGTCGTTGCCTGGGGCTTTGTGAATCAAAGTAATGTGCTATCCAGAGCAAAGTGAGGAAAACACAAAAGAGCAGATTTGAGGGTCTGCTGACCTGACTTCAATGGCAAGTGAATTATGAAAATTCTTGCGGAAATTATAACCCAGCCACACAATGCCACATGGACGTACCTCCTGCTTCACAATCAATGTATGACAGCGTCGCTCTCCTGCGAGCCCAGCAGTTCCCAGACTTTGCACCTTAGCATCACCTGGAAAGCTTTGGAAAGTCCTGATGCCCACATCACACTCTCATACAAACCATTTAAATATGACTTTCTGGGGGCCTAGCAGGCGTTAGTATACACATTCACAGATCCTCAGATCAGTCCAATGTGTAGCAGTTTGGGAACCACCAAAGTAGACTAAAAATATTCCCAAGGGCAAGGTCTATAGCTCGGCCCCTTTTGTTACCTTCAAGGTATTAGGCACAGTGGCTGCATTACACACCCTTGTTAAGGGAAAGTAGTAAACATTAGCTTCCACCTTCCACCTTTGTGTGTGTTTCAGAGTCATGGACTTTCCTTCCTTTCTCCTGAACTTGAGAGTTGAATATTTCTGCTTCCTAATCCTATGACCTAGGACAAGCTACTTAACTCTCTCAGCTTTAGTTTCTTCGTTTGTGAAGTGGGCTTTATCACAAAGCTGTTGAGAGGATCAAGTGAGATAATGCGAGCAAATCCCTCGGCTTAGTGCCTGCCAAATAGTCAACGCTCCAAAAATGTCAGCCGGTATTATTATCCATTTATTCATGAGTTAATTCCCTGCCAACATAAAGGATTTTTTTAAAAGTCTTTTGAGAAAGAAAGTATCAAGAACTTTATCACAGCAGCCTGAAAAAGGGAAGTCCAAGAGACAAGGGGAAGAAACAATCTTTTCTGAAGGGTTAGGAGAAAGTTGAAGATGCATGAAGGATGGGATATTTACATTAAATCCAACTCAATGCCTTATCTTTTAGCCCATGGTTCCCAATTAAAGAAGGTGAGATTTAGAAAATCAATCAACAATTAATCAGTTGTTTGGAAAAACAGAAACATGCTTCAAGGGAGGGAACATTATAGCAAGTGAAGACCAAGTTTAGGGTCCCTCCCTTCCTCCTGTCCCTTAAGCCGGGCCCTTGGAGCCTAGACAAGTGAGCATGTGCCTGGTGTCCAGTGGCCCCTGTAAGGCAGTGTAGGTGCAAGCTGCCCCACTTGCAGCTGGTCAACCCAGGAGACTTCACTTTGTCTTCATGTGGCCAGAAATTCCTCCTGAAATAGAGCAACATCTGAAAACAGGAGACTCTGATTTTTTAACTGCCCCTGTTGGCCTCTCTGCTACAGTTTTGGAGACCCTGTACAAGTTGTCCAATTGCAAAGAACTCAGTTATTGCACCCCAAATGAGGGGTGGGCACAGCAGCAGCAGTGTTGGGGCAGGGCTGCCAGGGCAGAAGAAATTGCACTGTGAACAAGACGACAGCTTATAATTGAGTTAAATGTATTATCTTTAAGCGGTTGAAGTCTGAAAGGCAAATTAACCTAAGAAGCCCTCCATAACCATTATGATGGGGTAAAAAGCAGACCACTCTGGGTAGGAAGGGTTTCATCAAAGGCCAGGAAAGCTAGATGATTGGCCATTATGTGTAAATTGGAATCTGTTTTCACAATAAGCAACTTGTTAATTTTCAATGAAATTATTTCAAAGAAATTTTAGCATTTCCTGAACTCTCCTTATTTGCCTCTATCCTTTTCTTTCACCAGATGGACATAATGTCAATGTTTAAAAGGAAGTATTTATGCCTTTCTTTCAACAGTTAATTACTACCTGTCAGGCAGTTGAAGATATCAGGCAAGCCTAAGCAGAGTAAAATGTGTCACTTTTCCAGGCAGAAATTCACTTACTCAACAAACGCATATCGAGTACCTGACGTGTGCAGGGCACAGAGGTTGTCTCACTGGAAGCTGGTCAGCAAACTCAGACAGAGAGCCCATTGCCCTCCACCATTCTAACCTTACACAAGCAAGGAAACAAGATGTTATGGATTGGATTCTGTCTCCCCAGAAAGTATCTGTTGACGCGCTAACCTTCATTATCTAAGAATGTGACTGTATTTGGAGATAAAGCACAGGTCCCTAAACCACCCCCCACCCCTCTCTGCCACAGACCAGTACCAGTCTGCAGTCTGTTAGGAACCGAGTTTCACAACAGGAGGTGAGCAGCTGGCAAAGCGTCATCTGTATTTACAGCGGCTCCCCGTTGTTTGCATGACCGCCTGAGCTCCTCCTCCTGTCAGATCAGCAGCGGCATTAGATTCTCATAGGAGTGCCAACCCTATTGTGAACTGCGCATGTGAGGGATCCAGGTTGCGAGCTCCTTTTGAGAATCTAATGACTGACGATCTGTCACTGTCTCCCATCACCCCCAGATGGGACTATCTACTTGCAGAAAAACAAGCTTAGGGCTCCCACTGATTCTACATTATGGTGAGTTGTATAATTATTTCATTATATATTACAATGTAATAATAGAAATAAAGTGCACAATAAATGCAATAAGCTTGAATCATCCCCAAACCATCACCTCCCACCCCGCCCGTTTGTGGAAAAATTTCCTGCCACAGAACTAGTACCTGGTGCCAAAAAGGTTGGGGACGGCTGAGTTAGAGCCTTTAAAGAAGTGTTTAAGTTAAAATAAGGCCTTCGGGGTAAGCCCTTATCCAATGTGCCTGGTGTCATCATAAGAGGAGGAAATTTGGACATGTGAAGACATGTCAGGATTCCATGCACACTGAGAAAAGACCACGTGAGGGCATAGTAAGAAGATGGGCATCTACAAGTCACAGAGAGCGGCCTCAGGAGAAACCAATTTTGCCAACACCTTGATCTTGCACTTCTGGCCGCCAGAACTGTGGGAAAATAAATTCTATTGCTTAAGTCACCCATTTTGGCTTATTGTATGATGACAAAAATATTTTGTTATAGGAGCCCTAGCAAAATAACACATAAGCCAAATATTTATAGGACCAAAATGCCTTAGTTCTTCCTCACGCACGGAAAATCTAGGTCCTTCAGGTACCATTTTGTGTCCTCTTTTTTCTGGAAGTCTCAGCCCTAAATTAGTCCCTGAATCCTCTAGACAAAAATTCACTACTCTCTTCCTGTAACAAAGGAATTTGTGTGTGTGTTTGTGTGTGTGTGTGTGTGTGTGTGTGTTAAATATCCCATAATCAAAAACTGTTTCTTAGTGAGTTACAGAGACAAAATGCTCAAAAAAGTATGTGCCATCTTGTTACATTCTCTTAATTCCCTTTAGAGTGAGTACAATAAAGTAAAACTTCATTATATCATGGAATATAGTTTGTACAAAATAGTACTACTTCTACATTGAAAGATTAGTTCTGCTTGGATCCAGTACACATGTCATATTTCTGGAAAGTCATTTGACACGAATCAGTCTAAAAAATAAAACAAGCAGGTGCGTAATATATTACCCAGAATAAAATAAACATGGCTTCATTTTTAAGTGCCAGAGTGTTTCGTCCATTAAATCTCCATCAGCTACTGCATGCTTGGCGCCCTCTTGTGTCCATTTTGGGATAGGGTTTTTTCGTGGAATTTGTGAGCCATTCACCCCACAGCATCTCTAATTCAATTCCTCAAAATTGCAAGTGAGCACACGATTGAAATCACTCTCTTCCTTGTCTACAAAAATTATACCAATTGTAAAAATACTATTTGGTTAAAATATATATTATAAGATTGCAAATTTTAAGTAAACATTTCTATACCCATTTGACTTCCTGAATATTTGAGCTTTTTTCTGTAGATCATCATAGAGAAAAGTTTTTTCTCTTGATTTTATAGTTAATAGGTATCCATATTTATTTGTTGATACTTCAGCATTTTAGTTCTAAAATGTAGCTCCCTCAGGTATCCTTTAAAAATTAATTTTTAACTCAGATTTCCACTGAAAAATATTATGTAAAACACTTTTACAAATCAAACCATAAAGCATCTCTGCCATGACTATATCTGTACAGTTTTGTTAGAGATACCAACTGTTAATACCATCATTGCTATTTCCCACCAAAAAGATGAATAAATATAAGAAAATTGCCAAAACATGACCTCATGCAGGTTAGCTTAGTACATTGGTGATTACAGTACAACGGTCACATTGCATGTTAAAGTTAATTCCCCCAATTCTGATCTAATAAGGCATCCACCTTGGTTATTTCCTTGTTTGGTGTAGACATCATAAAATATGAATTGGCATCTATATCACAAATCATCGGGGCCTATCCCTATTCTCATTACTAACATTTAGTTCAAATATCATTCATCAAAATCTAACCACCCAATTTACATTTCACTGTACTCAGATAAATAACCATGTTCATCTGGGGCATGGGCTTTATTTCTCCTGAAGTCATAATTAGGGCCAGGCGTGGTGGCTCATGCCTGTAATACCAGCACTTTGGGTGGCTAAGGTGGCAGGACTGCTTGAGCCCAGGTCAAGGCTGCAGTGAGCCATGATTGTGTCACTGCACTCCAACCTGGGCAACAGAGTGAGACCCTGTGTCTCAAGAAAAATTTAAAAATGTAAAAATAAAAGCGTCATTAAATCCCCCAAGTAAATTCATTAAACTTTACTCCCTAGGCGAGGGACTGGCAAACTGACAAATAAGGACTATCTCAGAAGCTTCCAAAAGACACAAAGACAAAATAAATACCTCATAAGTCATAAGCAAGATGGACAACTGTTGAGAACAAAGAGAAGTGACTTGAAGCTGGAATCAGCAAAAGCTGCTGTGAGATAGAACAAGAACGTTTGACAGCAAGGCGTGCACCAGCCAGGGACCTTGGTCAGATCATCAACAGCAAAACAGGGATAATTCTTACTGTATCCATTGTTAATGGGATAGCACATAAGAAATACTTAAAGAAAAGGGTATGAGTAAAAAGATGCATTTAGTGAATCCATGTAGTTTAGATATTTACTAGAGAGTTAGAGGTAAATATAGAAATAATGCTTTTATTCTTTCAGACTCTGAGAGTTAGTCTAAAATTACAGATAAGTGCAAAATTACAAACACAAACTCAGAATTCACCTTTTTGTGGGGGAACATAGGAAGAAGGTAAAGCAAAGTGTCTGTGATTTCGTGTCAACCTGGTTAGGCCACAGTGCCCATTTGTTTGGTCAAACATCAGTCTAAATGTAGCTGCAAAGGTATTTTTTAAAATAAACTTCGAATAAAGCAGATTCACCTCCATAATGTGGGTGAGGCTTATTTAATCAGTTGAAGGCCCGAATTCTACAGCAGATTTTGAAAATGCCAATATTCATAATGGCATGAGCCAATTCCTTATAATAAATATTTATTATGCACGCTCTGTTTCTCTCCACACACACACACCACACACACATCCTTTTGGTTTTGTTTCTCTGGAGAACCCTGGCATACGTACTCCATATGTTTTATAAATATATATTTATATTTACATATATATATATCTTACACATACTCTGTATGCATATATATGGACGTATGTGTGTTTCTCATAGAACCAAGTCAAAAGCATCCTTGACAAGGGTACTTTTATAAATAGGTTATAGCATTCTGGCAAAGCAGGAATCAGACGAGGATTAAGATGTTACAACCTTCTCCAGGCCTGAATGAAACTATGGCCTGAGATTTTCTAATTCCGCGAAAGCTTGCCTCACCCTATCCTCACTGCAAGGTACCAGGTCACTGTGGGTCACGAACCCCTCATTACACTGAACCTGCCCCTCCTCCCCTCCCCACTGTCACTCTCTAGCCTGTGACCCCCTTTGCCTCTGACAGTGTCCTCTCTTGTCAACCTTATTCCAGTCCTCTCCACACCCTTCTCCCCAGCGTGACTACCACCTTCTCTCCAGAGGAATCAAATCACATCACTCCCTGAAACCTTTGGGTGGCTGTCACTATGCCTCTGTCATTGTCATTCTTTTAAAACATAATTACTTGTATTTTCTCAACCACGCCCCCATTGTGTACTACTCCACACCTTTACAGAAGTGGCTACCTCTTCTTGGAATGGACTCCTCTTGTCTTCTCTTGTCCTTCTCATGCAAACCCAGTACAAGCATCATCGCTGCCTCTGAAAGGCTTCCCAGCCAACCCCTCACAGCAGGATTCATCACTGCCTCTTCCAGGAGGCTGCTCTGCATTGCACCCTGTGATAATAATCAGCCTCCAGTTGATTCATCTTTGCCTACCAAGCACATGGCCCCATTGCCTGGCACACAGTGGGCCCTTGCTGAGTGTTACTTGAGAGAAGCGAATTGAATTCATCAGATGCCTCGGTGCAAGCTGCCACCCTGAGGACCTATTAGCAAGAGGGCTGCAGAGGGTGGGGAACGTGTCTGTTCACATCCCTAGCTGGAGCCAAAGAAAAGATCTTCCATCTTTCCTTGAAGAGTCGTCAGGAAATCTAAAGTTAATGATCTGGTGCCTGCCTGGCTGGGACAAGGGTCACAGGAAGGCAGTGCCCGGGGAGTGTATAGGGCTGGAATTAGGGGATCAGAAAGAAGACAGGATATCCTGGACTGGCAGAGGAAGTGAACTCAAGAAAAAAAGAGGCCATCAGGCCTGAGTTTTTGAGAGAAAGATCTGGAGTAATGTAGAACCTGGGAAGTGGTAGCACAAAATAATGGTGATGATAACAGCAGCCATAAGCAAGACTGAAATAGAATGTGTGACAGAAGTTCAGGGGTAGCAGGAACAGACAGTGAATGAGAAGATACAACTGGAAAACCTTGTGTTGATGGGCAGTGAACAGCTGGCAAGTGGAGAAGAGAGTGGCAGGTGAAATATTTTTGTTTTTAAATCAATAACTTGTCTTAAAATGATAACTGAACTTGCTATTAATTTTATTTCATACTCATCTTTTTTTTGTTTGTTTTTAGTTTAGTTGGGTTTTTGTTTTTGTTTTTGTTTTTTTTTTTTTTTTTTTTTGAGACGGAGTCTCGCTCTGTCGCCCGGGCTGGAGTGCAGTGGCGCGATCTGGGCTCAAGCGATTCTCCTACCTCAGCTTCCTGAGTAGCAGGGACTACAGGTGTGTGCTACCACTCCCAGCTAATTTTTCGTATTTTTAGTAGAGACAGTGTTTCACCATGTTAGCCAGGATGGTCTCGATCTCCTGACCTTGTGATCCGCTTGTCTCTGCCTCCCAAAGTGCTGGGATTACAGGTCCGAGCCACCATGCGTGGTTTCATACTCATCTTTTATAAAAGCTTCTTTGGGAATGATAAGCCCTCATATGACACAACTGGATCCTCTCTTTGAAGTGTCTATGAATTTTTCATGGTTTCCAACATTAATTATATTGTTTTATTATCACTTCTCTTTTTGGAAACACTCCTAAAAATGTTTTAGAATGTGGGCATGGAAAAAATTACATTATCTTAAATTAATATGAATGAAGAAGGTAAGAACATTCAAGGAAATGGCAAAGATGGTATTAAATGCAAATTTTTTCCAGGTAACTCCAGCAAACACCAACAAAGGGATAACTTGAGAAATCAATAATCTGTTTCTTCTTTGCCTATAGAATCAAGTTGGTTCAAAAAAGGAGCCAAACGTTTTACATTAAGAACAACGGGCATACTAAAATAATTATTTATAAGTAATAACATGTTAGTCTGAAACTTTAGATACCAGTCCTGACTCTCAGGACTGGGAAAACGCACTTGGCCCAGCTCAGAAGCCACTGAAACACTGTGGGTTTGGAGTCTCATGTCAAGCCCAATCCCTTTGCTATTTGAGTTCATTTATTCTTGGCAAAATATAACTTCCTGCCCCTAAGAAGAAAGATTTTTAAAGTCTCATAAAAATGATTCCAAAGTTTACTTGGACTTCAAAAGGCTCTTACAAAACAACATTTTTATTAGTTAAATTTATGGAATATGGTGCATAAGGATTACATTTTCTTTTATCTTAAATAAGTAACAATTAGGGCAAAACCAATGGGATGTGGAGTTTGGAGAAGCTTAGCAAAGAAGAAATCCACAGGGGACCACTTTGCCATGAGTTACAGGAAAAATAGAATCTCCAGAGAGGGAGTGTGCTCTCTCTAGGAACTCTAGAACTGGGGCACAGCTCAGTTTTTCTTCAGATCATCAAAGCCCAGCGCTTACTACCAAGGGAGGCGTCCTTACACTAAGGTCTCTATATAATAGCCCACATCAGGGCTGATCCAATACCAGAAGGCAAAAGGAACCTGATAATGCGTATTGCTGACATCTTACTGGGTGCTCATGTTTTTCAAAAGATGAAAAGGTTGAGTTACCTTCTCCAGTAAAGACTGAGCACCAGCAGGAAGAGCTGAGGTGTGAACAGGAAAGCCCCAGGTCATGAGCCTTCCTATTTTCACAGCATGGGCAATACCCAGTCTCAGAAAGATCCCAGGAATGTGGCTTATGCCTTCCCAGTGTCCACTCTGCTTCATTATTAATCTTACATTTTAAGTGCTGGGTTAGGTTGAAAATCTTGACATTTAGCACACTAGATTTATTTAGTATAATAGATCTCTGTTAACCCAGCATTCATTGTGTGACTTCCTGAAAATGCCAGATTGTTTAGGAAAGCAAAAATCATCATGACATTAAGTGTTTACTAGTAATCTGACAACTTATAAAAATTAGTCCCCACTCCAGGAGTCCTCCTGGCTGGGTCCATCCCCACATAAAGTCAAGGCTTTGTTCATTAATTTTTCCCCAGATAGTCCGCTGTTGGAAATGTTGAACAGTATATTGCTGAATACTGCAAACTGATACAAGTCTTGCAAAAGATGCAGGCTTTCACAGAGCCAGTGAAAGTGACATTGGTGGATCTGCCGGAATTGCAGGCAAAGCCATTCCATATCCTGCCCTGGAGGTGTCTAAACAGACAGCTGCAGAGAGGGACTGGCCAGGGCCCCAGATGTGATCAGGGAGAGCCAGTGCCGGCAAGGCTGATGGCTGAGAGGGAGAGGGGAGGGAGGGGGAACTCAGAGTTGGTAAGCAAAAGGAAATCACTCAGGATGGGTTGGGAACATCCTGCAGATACCAGAAAATGAGGATAATGTGAAAAATATAGGGACAGTGATTAAAAAATCAACGGATCCCACTTTAGAGAATTCTCATTGAAAAGTTGTGATAAATAATTATTACTGTTATATTATAATTTAAAATACAATTAGTGTTAGGTATAAAATAAAAATAGTATTAGGTAATTGGAATGATTTGATCTATGAAAGACTGAGTTCAAAATCAGAGTCAAAGGAGAAAAGCTAAAAGAAATAGTAAAAGAAAAGAAACTTATACAAAAGAACGAAAACAGGATTAATGTTTGTCATTATTTCATGAGGTAAGGGATGTATATATGCCTATATGTATACCAATGTACATACATATGCATATATAAATTATATGCACAAATTTTGCTGCTATATTAGTTTATAAATATGTGTGTATATAATATATATGTTCGGGGTAAGTAGAAAAGAAGAATGGACAAAATAATTGGGAGTGAGCTGAACTAATACAGAAATAGAAGGAACTCTATCAAGAACAGGAAGGGCTGATCAGTATTCTGGTCTTGTATAATAACCAGCGGACCCACATTTAACCTCTGATGGTCACACAAAATGACCAAGTAGAAAGAAAGCTCAACAATGTGCTGCAAATGACAAAACAAAAGGAGGGTCCGAAGAGGAGGGCTCATAAAGCAGACTGACTTCATCTCTTAGGAGCCAAAACCTTTAGTAACCCATAAATTCTTATACTAATAAGGAACATACACTTCTAATGATGCTTTAAAAAAGGTAGCTCAGTGAATCATAATGTTAGGATAATGGCTATGTACTGAACCACGTGAAGCTGGAAGGATACCTTATTTCTGGGGAAGACATCTAGTTACAAAAAATTAAAACCTATATCCCCGATGAGGGCTGAAGACATAACAAGAAAGCCTTGATTATTAATGGACACTCAGCCTAATAATGATCAGTGTGTAGGCGTAAAGCTCCTGAATGAAATAAGCAGGTCTCACACCCACCCAAGGGTTTTGAACTGGGCAGCCTAGATCTTCTAACTTCTACTGGTCAGAGGCCACATCTATTTTTACTTTGGGTTAGTAAATGTATTGCTTACTGAAAGCCTAAGGAGGCAACCTCAGGAATAGATGAAAATGAGGGATAAACATTGCGGTGAGAATCAAGATAAGGATAAAACCTTCTGCTTAATTGTTCTAGTGGTAAGTGTGTTGAGCACTTTTAGAACCCTGGTTAGCTTGTGTTTGGTCTGTTTTGAAAGATTTTTCATCGTTGTAAGGTCATCTGATCTGTTAAACTTGTGATTTTTTTTTTTTTTTTTTTTTTTTTTTTCTGAGATGGAGCTGTGCTCTGTCACCCAGGCTAGAGCGCAGTGGTATGATCTACGCTTTGCAACCGCCACATCCCGGGTTCAAGCGATTCTCCTGCCTCAGCCTCCCAAGTAGCTATGATTACAGGTGCCCGCCACCACACCTGGCTAATTTTATATTTTTAGTAGAGATGGGGTTTCATTACATTCACCAGGCTGGTCTCAAACTCCTGACCTCAAGTGATCCACCCACCTTGGCCTCCCAAAGTGCTGGGATTACAGGTGTGAGCCACTGCACCCAGCCTTAAACTTGTGATTTTGTTTAAGAGTGTTTATATGTACAAGTATTATTTACATGTTGGGGGGAAATTTATTTTTAAAGTAAATTCTGTAAGTAGTATGTTAAAATTTAGTATAATTGCTTATTTTTTAAAATGCTAGTCATTTGATGAATAATTAATGAAGCATTATACAAGTGATCTTGTATACCTTTCCACACTCAAAAGGCCATTTCATGGAGAAGAATCTATCTTTGTTCATTCTAAAACTAATGCAAAGTTGTAATCTTTACTTATATTTTTTAAGTATAACTTATTTTTATATATTTCTTTCCCTTCTCCTAGGTAAAGTTTCTCATAAATTAGCTTGAACTTCTTGTACATCAGTTTACGTACAAGGTAGCCTGGGATGAATCTTCCCACTAATTCTGTTTCCAATACATCCCAGGCCAAAACTTTTTAAAACAATAAATAGGGAAGGACATAGCAAAGGCTTTTGTAGTTTCTTTTAGAAGGCAGAGCTGAGCAAACTTGGCAATGTGTCAACATGAAAAAGACATTGCTGGCTGGGTGCGGTGGCTTTCGCCTGTAATCCCAGCACTTTGGGAGGCCGAAGCAGGTGGATTGCTTGAGGCCAGGAGTTCAAGACCAGCCTGGCCAACATGGCAAAACTCCATCTCTACTAAAAATACACATAAATTAGCCAGGTGTGGTGGTGCATGCCTGGACATTCAAGGAAATGGCAAAGGGGGGATTGAATACAAGTTTTTTCCAGGTAACTCCAGCAAACACTAACAAAGGAATGACTTGAGAAATCAATAATCTGGTTCTTCTTTGCCTATAGAATCAAGTTGGTTCAAAAAAGGAGCCAAATGTTTTACATTAAGAACAACTGGTATACTAAAATAATTATTTACAAGTATTCTATTTCCAGTATTTCCCAGGTCAAATCTGTGATCCCAGCTACTTGGGAGGCTGAGACACAAGAATTGCTTGAACCCAGGAGGTGGAGGTTGCAGTGAGCCAAGATCGTGCCACCAACTCCAGCCTGGGCGACAGAGCGAGAATCTGTCTCAAAAAAAACAAAAAAGAAAAAGAAAAGAAAAGAAAAAGATATTGCTTAGAAAAGTAACTGAGTCCTGTTGAACCCAAGTGAAGGACAATAATGGAAGCTTTTAGTCTGCAAAGTATGAAGATGCCCCTCAGAGACACAGCTATGGGTGCATCTCACAAGACAGATGTTCGGGAAACCTGGGCTGTTGCTCTGGAATTTTCAGGGAGTTATTTTACTTGCCTTTGCCTCAGTTTACAGAAAATAAACTGGCAACAATATCTCCTTGTTATTGTGAGGATAAAATAAAAGAGTGTGACATTTCTTTTTTAAATGTATAAAATGCCAAAGAATTGGAGGCAACTGGAAGGTACAGTGGTGCATGTGAGGTAGTAAGGGGGAAAAATGATGATATGTAAAGCTCCTAAGATGAAATTGGCATTCGGAAGGCCATAACGTGATGTGTGAGTGACACTGATTAGCTAAAAATCCTATATAGTGTCTTAAAACAGCAGCAGTAACAACAACAAAGTTTATTTGAGAGGAGGAATTCTGGAGAAAAGCTTCTTTCATTAAAAAAGAGGCTTCCAGTGCTCAGATAGTTCGTTCCTCAGCAAAGGCAGGTTATTCTGTTGGGGCCCATTATAGCTCTGAGGAGCAAATAGGACAGGACAAGGAGATGGTTCCTGGCCCCTATCTTCCTCCCACAGGTCGGTCCCACCTCCCAGGCACCATGCATAGCATGACAGAGATGGAAAGCCCAGGACCAGTCCCTTTAATGTACTTATTTGCAAAACAAGATGTCACTATGCAGCAGAGTGACAGTCCTTTCCCCCGGAACTGTCCCAGAGTTCTCCAAGCTAAAGCCAGGGCGACATTCACCATCTCAGCCTCCTGCTGAGCTAAGTAACCACCCTCTGCTACCTTCTCTTCAGGAGCCCTGGCACCCTTGCCCCGGGGAGAGTTTGAAGAGCAACCTGGAAGTTCCCACAGTTTTTCCTCAAATCTGGGTTTCCAGGAGCATGGGCCATGGAACTCTGATGCTTAGAAAAGTAACTGAGTGCTGTTGAACCTAAGTAAAGGACAATGATGGAAGTTTTTAGTCTGCAAAATATGAAGGTGCCCCTCAGAGACACAGCTGTGGGTGCATCTCACGAGACAGATGTTCAGGAAACCAGGGCTGTTGCTCTGGAACTTTCAGTGAGTTATTTTACTATAACTTATTTTTATACATTTACATTTATACATTATAAATGTATTTATACTTGTATAATGTATATAATTTTATATACTTATATACTTTATAATGTATATACTTGTATAACATAAGTATACATTGTACTTACATTTATACATTATACATATACATACATTATACAGTGGGCATTCAGTGAGTTATTTCAGTGAGTTATTCTCCAGCCAGGAGAGCCACATGCCTGCCCTTGCCTGGCTGAAGACTGTCACTCTCTGGCAGATTCACATTGCTGTCTGACTCCTAGTCTTCCAATCTGGATTGTGACTTTGAACTGGACTCTGTAGGGAGTTCTTAACATTAAAGGAAGTTATTTCTCTTTTTGATTCACCCAAGCACTTCCTAGCACCTTTTAGCAGTTTAAGCTCTACGGCTCCATTGGATAATATGTTGGGGAGCAGGACATTGACACAGCCACAGAATATCACACACAGAATCCTCATTCATTCCCCCAGGGGAACAGCACCTGTAGAGGGCAAATCTGGTAGACACCACTGTGGCCGTTGATTTTATGTCAACTTGACTAGGCCACAGGATGTGTAGATATTTGGTCAAACTTTTTTTGGATATGTCTGTGAGGATGTTTCCGGATGAGATTAACATTGAATCAGTAGACTGAGTAAAGAAAACTGCCCCCCCCCCGCCCCGCCCAGTGGGGGTGGCCCTCATCCAACCTGTTGAAGCCCTAAATAGAACAGAAAGGCTGAACCTCCCCCAAAATACAGTAATCTCAAGCTACCTGACTTCTGGAGCTGGAACATTGTTCTTTTTCTGCCTTCAGACTCAAACTGAAAATCCGCTCATCTTGTGTCCTGTGTCTGCTGGCTTCCAGACTGAACTATACATTGACTCTCCCAGGTCTCCAGTTTGCAACTGCTAGTCTTGGGACTTCTCAGCCTCCATGATCATGCATAAGCCAATTTCTATATATATCTAGAAATTCATATATATACACATAATTATGTGTGTGTGTGCATATATATACAATCATGAATCACTGAGCAGTGGGGATACTTTCTGAGAAATGTGTCATTAGGCACTTTTGTCATTGTGTGAACATCATAGTGTGCTTACACACACCTAGATAGTGTAGCCTACAACACACCTAGGCTAAATGGTAGAACTTGTTGCTGGTAGATTACAAACCTGTACAACCTGTTACTGTACTGAATACTGTAGGCAATTGTAACACAGTGGCAAGTATTTATGTATGTAAACATAGCTAACCATAGAAAAGGCACAGTAAAAATACTGTATAAGAGATAAAACATGGTGTGCCTTTATAGGTTGCTTACCATAAATAAAGCTTGCAGGTTGGAAGTCACTCTGGGTGAGTCGGTGAGTGAATAATGAGTGAATGTGAGGGCCTTGGAAATTACTGTACCTTACTGTAGACTTTATAAACACTGTACACTTAGGTTATCCTAAACCTATTTTAAAATTGTGTTCTTTCTTCAATAACAAATTACCCTTAGCTTACTGTAACATTTTTACTTGATGAACTTTTTAATTTTTAAAATTTTCTGACTATTATAATAATACTTAGCCTGAAACACAAATGAATTGTATAAATGTACAAAAATATTTTCTTTCTTTATTTTTATTTTATGAGCTCATTTCTATTTTTCATTTTTTTAACTTTTCAAAGTTGTTTGTTAAAAAATAAGACTCAAACACACATTAGCCTAGGCCTACACAGGGTCAGGATCATCAGCATCACTGTCTTTCACCTCCACATCTTCACCCGCTGGAAGGTCTTCAGGGGCAATATCATGCAAGAACTGTCATCTGTGATAACAATGCCTTCTTCTGGAATACTCCCTGAAGGACCCACCTGATGCTGTTTTACAGTTAAATTTTTTTATATTAGTAGAAGGAGTACACTACAAAATAATGATCGAAAGTATAGTGTAGTAAATACAAAGCCAGTAACGTAGTCATTTATTTTTATTATCAAGGACTATTTACTATACACAATTGTATGTGCTACATTTTTATATGACTGGCAGCATAGTAGGTGTGTTTGCACCAGCATCACCACAGACACAAGAGTAATGCATTGAGTTATGATGCTACAATGGAAGTAATATGTCGGGTGATAGGGATTTTTCAGCTCCATAATAATTGTGTTAAGACTGCCATCATATATTCAGTCTACTGTTGACCAAAACCTCACTACACAGCATATGACTGTCTATACATAAACAAAGAACCATATTTTTGAGTAATTTTAATAATGTATATAAGAGTAAAGTGTCTGGGATTTGTTTAAATTCTTCAGAAAAAAAGGAAGAAAAACAGGATAGAGAAAACAATACAGCAGAATCTTGCTAAATGAGTGATGCTAATGTTGGCAAGTTGGATGATGGATATATTGGGGTTCACTGCAAACTTTATATTTGTGTATGTTTGAAAGCTTTTATAATAAGAATTAAATACAGTATATATTAAATATGTATGCCACTTAGCACTTAATCAGTCTATTTTGCCTTGTTAGACTTTATTTTTATCTTGAACAAGTAGTATCAACATAGCCTGGGCAATATAGTCAGACCTTGTCTCTAAAAAAAATTTAAAAATTAGCTGAGGTCGGGTGCGGTGGCTCACGCCTGTAATCCCAGCACTTTGGGAGGCCGAGGCGGGTGGATCACGAGGTCAGGAGATCGAAACCATCCTGGCTAACGTGGTGAAACCCCGTCTCTACTAAAAATACAAAAAATTAGCCGGGCGTGGTGGCAGCGCCTGTAGTCCTAGCTACTCGGGAGGCTGAGGCAGGAGAAGCACTTGAACTTGAGAGGAGGAGGTTGCAGTGAGCCGAGATCACGCCACTGCACTCCAGCCTGGGTGACAGAGCGAGACTCTGTCTCAACAAAAATAAATAAATAAATTAGCTGAGCAGGCTGGGCACGGTGGCTCACGCCTATAATCCCAGCACTTTGGGAGGCCGAGGCGGGCAGATCACCTGAGTTCAGTAGTTTGCGACCAGCCTGACCAACATGGAGAAACCCCATCTCTATTAAAAATACAAAAAAAAATAGCCAGGCATGGTGGTGCATGCCTGTAATTCCAGCTACTTGGGAGGCTGAGGCAGAAGAATCGCTTGAATCTGGGACATGGAGGTTGTGGTGAGCCAAGATCCGGCCATTGCACTCCAGCCTGGGCAACAAGAGCAAAACTCCATCTCAAAAAAAAACTTTAGCTAAGCATAGTGGTGCACCACATGTAGTTCCACCTACTCAGAAGGCCGGGGTGGGAGGATTGTTTGAACCTGGGAAGTGAAAGTTGCAGTGAGCCAAGATCACGCCACTGAACTCCAGCCTGGGTGACAGACAAGACCCTGTCTCAAAAAAAATAAAAATTAATAGAAGAAGTGTTACTGGTGAACATATAGTGCCCTGCATCTAGAAAAAGGAAGCTACTTTCAAGAGATTAGTAGGAGAAGGGATCATTGATGATCCTTTGAAGCCAGGGTCTTATTGAAATTTGGAATGGGAAGCAGCTCAGTTAAAAATTAAAAAAAGAATGATACCCTTGCTGGCACAAGGACAAACGGTAAGTTATCACTTCCCTTTTTCTAGTGTTAAGTAAATTACATTTAACAAAGATGACTCTTGTCAATTTTGTATCACTTTGACTCTTAGGTACTTATGGAGCAAGTTTCTTAGCAGCACTGCTTGCTGTAACTCAGGCTAGAGAGTTAATAGCAGAAATGCAGCTTTGAAATATGCTACAACTACTCCTTTCGGGAAGGATATAAGAGGAGTAACTTTTAAATGCTTGGCTCAACATCTTAAAGGCAATTTTTTGTTAAGGTGAGAAAGGAAACAGTAGAGAATGAAAAGCGTACACAGCTGGATTCTAAAGCTGACTCCCCAATTAACCAATTACGTGACTTTAAACCAGTGACTTACTGTATCCAACTCTCTGCGAGGTTGTTTTTGTTTTTAATAAAATGGGCTGGTGAGTGAATTGGACTATCTCAGAGAGCTCTCCCAGGACAAAGACATGGTCATGCATATTCACCAGACCATATCCAGCATCTAGCACAGCTCCTCAAATATAAGAGGAGTCCAATTCAAATTTTAAGAGAACAAAAAAACAGAATATCAAATAATTGGTTACATCCAAAAACCTGTCAATCCGGAGAGTTTCTCACATTTGTCTATCTCCTTGCCCTGGATCTTTTCGGGTTTAATCATGTTTTCCCCCCAAGAGAGCCTCCAGAAGTGAAGACGGCGTATATTTCAATCTGACCACTAGATGGCAGCACGAACCCACCGCAGAATCATCCCTAAAGCGGGCGCAGACCTCAGACCAGCTGTTTCAACTGAGCCTGTACAACTGAGCAGATTGTGAATAATTAAGGCTGCCCTGGCTGGTGTCTTTCCCTATACCCTTCCTTTTGTTTTCATTATAAGGAATCTATATGAGTTTCACTATTGATAGAAACATAAATGATATGTTGTTTCAGTCCTAAGATATTGATATTGCCTTTATATAAATTGTTGATATTTTGTTCATCATGGATTTCCTTTCATTAATTTTGATCAATGCAAATTTTAAGTTACTTTCACCTTAGTCCTGAAAAATCAAGACTGCTTCCAGGGACCACCAAAATAATCTTACAGACAGACTAGGTATAAACAGCGTGGGAGATGCATCTGTACACACTGGAGACCTCCAGTTTATACAGCAGGAGCTCAGTAACAATGTTTTTCAGTGAACCAGGGCAAGGATATTCAGTGTCTGGGTACTTAAAAAAATGAATGCATGCTCAAAAGGTGAGACCTTCCTTTCCTCCTACCTGTTTGTTTTTTGTTTTTTGTTTTTGTTTTTGTTTTTGTTTCCACTAATTCATGGTCGTCTTCTTCACCTCTCTCCTCCTCCTTCCAGAGCTCCCTCTACTTCCCTGGGTACTACATTCTGAGCCACTTTACTCCCTCCCTTTTTATTTATTTATTTTTATTCATTGATTGACTGATTGAGACGCAGTCTCGCTCTGTTGCCCAGGCTGCAGTGCAGTGGTGTGATCACAGCTCACTGCACCCTTGACCTCCCAGGCTCAAGGTATCCTCCTGCCTCAGCCCCCTGAGTAGCTGGGACTAAAGGCACCCACCACCACACCCAGCTAAGTTTTATTTTTTTGGTTTGTTTGTAGAGATGGGGTCTTGTCATGTTAGCCAGGCTGGTCTCAAACTCTTGGGCTCAAGTGATTCTCCCACCTAAGTCCCCCAAAGAGCTGGGATTATGAGCATAAGCCACTGCACCCAGCTACCCTCCCCCTTTAACAAATCTCCTTTCTATTCTCTCTCTGCTGGCCCACCTTACCCAGAGAAGTTTTTAGTTACACATCTTGTTCTATTTCATTTTTTTCTTAGATCCCAGAGGAAGTAAGAAGATGGGGTGGCTGAGAAGGGAAAGGGGGAGAATCTCAGAGAATGGAAGGATTAGAGAGCTGGAAGCCAAATCTACACTCTAAGCTCCCGGGGCACAGAACGTCCCCGCCAGACTTAGCACAGTGCCTTGCACAAAACAGGTGCACAATAAATATCCATTTGTATGGATGATTACTTGTGTTAATTAGCAATGTGCTCATACAAATAATGAAAAGTCATACAGTAATCTTAAACAATGCCCTATATACGACTATTTCAAGGACTTACCCAAGTGACAACATCCATTAACACTGTAGTGCTCAACTCTTAAAAATCCTGAAGGTCAAAGGGTAAGCAGATTCCAGGCTCCCCTTGAACTTTCCCTGAGGCCCAGTCAACATCAAGGCCATGGGCACTGCTGAACTCTTTTTTGCTGGCATTGGTAAAGATGTGATGATGTTGACTGTGCGTGAGGTCCAGGAACCAGGGCTGTATTTTTTACAGATGCATCCTGTGCTTGGTATCTTTGCTTTGCACCTCCAGATTCACTCTGCAGACTTCTCTGCCTGCTCTCTGGCCTGGAGAGCCCATCATCAGAACCCTCAAACCCTCTGGATTCTGGCTGGGTGTAGCCAATAGGAAGTTTTGATATCACAAGGAGGTTATGACCCTTTGTTCCCTTGCTGCAAGGTTGTCTGCAGATGACACTGCCTCTAGAAAGAAGGTCACCCCTGCTCAAAGACAGCCCTGACTCCTCCCTCCATTCCTAGCAACGAAAGTCGGTACTACTAGCTCTGCTGGCACTATCAGTGTGGTCCTCAAATTCAGGCACGTGGGTCCTGACCAGTCTTTACTGAGATCTCCACTTGTAGAACACACTGTGTACTCAGAACTCATGCTTCCCATTCAGATAGACCCAAGCCAGCTTCCAGGGTCTGTTCAAGTCCAATGCTCAGTTCTGTCTCAGGGTGGGTGGGAAGCTAAGACTCCAGACCCAAGGGCCAGTGGGGCAGTTATCTGTGGAACTGTGAGTGGAGTTTGGACACATGGCCTAGGGTGTCTGGCCATGAGCTTGTGAAGTTGTTCGCTGTGTGCAGAACTGAGGGAAGAATGTCTATCCCTCACCTCCATGTTCTGGTGGCATGGTCTGTAACTTAAAGAGTGTGATCATTGTGTGTGGAGACCTGGCCTTCAAAGTCATTACATAAGTGCCCCATTTGTTGAGGTAGAGAATAGAACATATTTTATTCAACACTGTGTTTGCTTGAGTTATAACTTGGAAATATTCTGACTCGGAGCACATGGGCCTCCATCTGTACTCTTGCCCAGGGCCCTGCAGCTGTCAGGGGAGCACCAACTACTGGCTCCAGCGACTGCACCAGTCTTCATAGCTCCCCCACACTCACACAGTGTGAACAGCCCCTGCTGTGCAAACTCTCTTGGAATAATCTCAGTTGGAGGGTACCCTCTGTTTTCTATTTGTGCTGTTGATTGATAGATGTCATCGAATCTTAATGGTACCTGGCATACAGGTTCTCTATTTTGAAGAAAGTGTTATTGACTGGAATGAATGGAAAAGGGGGAGAGAAGCAAACCCTCATATAAAACTAACTCAAACTAAACACTGAGGGGCAATCAAATTAGCTGCAGCAGTGGGGCTAGATCAATGCAGTGCTCTTAGGGACATGTGTTCCTGTAAGATACAGGCCTTCCAAGGTCACGGAGGAGAGATGTCCAGCCCCTTGGGTGGGATGCCTGAAACAGCCACACTGGGCCACTGCACTGGAAGGGGCATGGGCCACAGGGGGCTACATCTTGTTCTTCTTTTCCAAAGATTATTAAAATTCAGTTTTGAAATGTTTATGTAATAACATGCCAAAGATGCCATGACACTTCCAATGCAGCTGCTACTTTTCAAGTGGGATGACCTTGACTGGATCCTGGTTAAGTTGTCCTGGTCCCTGGACCTTTCTAGAAACTTCCATGGCTATTTCCCTGGTTTCCAATGTCTATGCTTCCCTCAACATTATATTTATGTATTGCTTTCTCCCACCTCTGTTGTGTATTCATTTTAAATATTGAGAGTCAGCATGTCCCACAAACTATTGTGGTGTGAATCTGTCATGAGATAAGACTTTTTAAAAAACTTTTTAACTATTGTGGTCACTGGGGAAACAATATGGAGAAAGATAGCAGCGATCCTGTCCTTATGGAAGTTAAGCTCCAGTAGGAGAGACAGCTAACATTCTGATAACCACCCATCCATTTAACTGGCATGTATTGATAATTTTCAGTGTACCAGACACTGCTCTAGGCCCTGAGGATACAGCCCTAAATGAAATACACACACACACACACACACAAACACACACACACACCCTGCCCTACGGAGCTTATATACTAGGAGGGGAGATAGATGATAAAGTTGAGAAGCCGAGTATATAGTATGGGATTTATACTTCGGGGGATAGAATTTATACTTCTATCCTAGAAGATAGAACCTGAGGCAACAGCTTATGGCTAACACTTCTTTAAGAGTGAAATTCCAGAGAAGCAGGAACAAGACAAAAGATGAGGCAGAGAAAGACAAAAAAACAAGGGATGAGGTGTCAAGCTGGCTATAGCTTCCTTAAAAGCAGCGTTCAGTCCTGTTGGGCCTGAGCATGGAATGGGGGATTGGAAGTGGCTCTCGCGGAGCGGCGCTGCCCAAGGCAGGGACACCGCGTTGCCACCCCACCAGGATGGCGACAGAGCTCAAGGAGCCTGCTTTCAGGCAAGGGCAAGCCCTCCCCTCTGTGCCCACCAGAATGTGGTGGCTGCGGGGTGATTTTCCCAGAGCATCACTGAGCAGAGAAGCACTGCCCAGCAAATCCAGGAAGGGGCATGGACTGGGTCCACGAGAGCAGTTAAAAAGTGTGGCCTGTGATAAGGAGACTGAGTGGCAGGGGGTCTAGGAAACATGAAGGCAATGGAGATTTGCAACTTTAACAGAGTGGTCAGGCAAGACCCTCTGAGTAGGGGATGGTCATTGAAACACTAGGGAGGAAGCCCAGAGGGACACACATTCTAGACAGAGAGAGGCAACAAGACTGGAGGACAGCATGGAGACAGTGAATCTGGAGAGGACAGGCTGGGTAGGGCAAGGGGTCAGGGAGTGAAGGCGGCTGCCAGGGAAGGCCACCTTGGGACAGGCCTGTGGCTGAGCTGTGAGGGAGGTGGCAGGCCCTCAGATGACCAGCCTGGAGGACAGACTGATCCTGCACCAAAAAGGAGGTGGAAGGTTATGAAGCCATGGCAGCAACCCGGGCAAGAGGCTCTGATGAGGTGCACCAGACTAGAAATGGCAGAAGGCCGAGAGGCAGACAGGCCTCAGACAGACTATGAGGGCAAAATGAACAGGATTCCGGGAAAATGCATGTGGGGTAGGAGAGAGAGGGAGCAGTCAACGAAGACTCCAATGATTCTGGCTGACACAACAGAAAGGCCGGAGCTTCCAGTAACCTTGACAGAGAAAGCCTAGGAGGGGCAGGTTAGAAGGAACAGAAGTTCAACTTTCAGGCATCCAAGTGGAGACGTCAGGGTTGTTTGTAAATTTGGTCTGGAGTTCAGGGGAGACGTTGGTGCTGGAAGTATGACTTTTGGACCTGTTAGGAAGTAGATGGCCATTAAAGCCATGAAACAAGTAAGATAATTGCAGATAATGAGAAGTCCGATGAAGAAAAGCAAACAGGATCATGGAAGAGAAGGCACAGCAGGGAGAAAGCTGGCCAGGCAGGACAGTCGGAAGGCCTCTCTAAACAGGGGAATGGTCAGCCGAATCCTGAACAGTGGTAAACATCTCCACCATCCTTTATACACAACCCCTAGGGAAAGGTAAGTTTCAGAATTGGAATTTTGGGGTTTTAGACAGAGAACACAGTGCACATACCAGATTGTATGACACCCACAGCAGGATCTGGGGCAGCAACTCATGATCAATCTTATGAATACTTCCACAGAAAACATGTATTTATCACATGAAGTGGGATAAAACACACCAATGGCCTCGTCAGTACAGATCACATTTTACGGCTACATGAGTTGGCAAGAAACTTACTTTTTTCACTTTTTTTCTTAAATCTGATATAATTTACTCAGGTATAGATAGATATATATTTACTTTTCAATGTGAGGCACTGTTTAAAGTGTTTATACACATTAATTCATTTACTCTTCATTACAATCCTAGGAGGCAGGGGCGCCGTCACTATCACCATGTTACAAATGAGGAAATGGAGGCACAGAGGGCTTTCTTGCATTCCCAGAACAGCAGAGCCCGGCTTGTCCAGCTCCCAGGTCAGCCCTCTTAATCACCCTGCCACAAGCGCATACTAAAGGGCCTGAAGTGGGAGTAAGTGCAGAGTGTTTGAGGACCCAAAGGCTGGAAGTGGTGAACAGCAGAAGTTGGACAGGACGAGACAGAAAAGCCTGGCAGGGCCTGATCCTATGAGTTCTTGTAGACTCCTCTGCAGGGCTGAGTGCCCTGAGTACAGCATCTGTTTCTTCTAAATGTTTCTGCTTGTTTGCTTTTGAACAAATTAATCTGATCCATGTCTTCAGAAATCCATGCCGGCTGCTCTACAGGGAGGAACTGAGGAGGGTATCATGCAACCGGGCAGTCAGGTCACCCCCAAATCCCACATTCTTATGTCTGCCACCCAGCAAACTCTAGTAGCATATAGAGTTATTGAAAATGAAGGAAATTTAAAAGTGGGAATTTTCAGGTTTTCTTGGCCCAAAATTGGACACATTTAATTCATTTACTATTTTTTTAAATTTATTTATTTTGAGACAGGGTCTCCCTCTGTTGCCCAGACTGGAGTGCAGCGGTGTGATCTCTGCTCACTGCAGCCTCATTGCCTGCGCTCAAGCGATTCTTCCACCGTAGCCTCCCAAGTAGCTGTAACTGCAAGCATGGGCCACCATGCTCGGCTAAATTTTGTATTTTTTGTAGAGACTGGGGTCTCGTCATATTGCCCAGGCTGGTCTTGAACTCCTGGGGCTCAAACAATCCTCCCACCTCGGCCTCCTAAAGTGCTGGGATTACAGGTGTGAGCCATCACACCCAGTATGGACACATGTCATTAAAAAGCAAAATCAGCCCAGGCACGGTGGCTCATACCTGTAATCCCAGAGCTTTGGAAGGCCAAGATGGGAGGATTGCTTGGGTCCAGGAGTTCAAGTCCAGCCTGGGTAACACAGAGAGACCCTCATCTCTACAAAAACTTTCAGAGTTAGCCAAGTTTGGTGGCACATGCCTGTGGTCCCAACTATTCAGGAGGCTGAGCTGGGAGGATTACTTGAGCCCAGGAAGAAAAACAAGGCAGCAGTGGGCCATGATGGAGTCAGTGCATTCCAGCCTGACACAGAGCAAGACTCTATATTAAAAAAGAAAAAAGGGGGGGGGGTGGGGAGAAAAGAAAAGAGAAAGAAAAATTTCCCCCAAACTTCACTTGCCATCTACAGTTATATTCCATATAAATCTACTCTATTTCCTCACATTAACATGTCAGTACTTTTTGTCTTAACCTTACCTAACTACCATCTTTATGTTGTTTTGTGTGTTTTAAGGTTTTTCCTAACCAGTTATTTCTAGTAAATATTCCCTTGGAGCCCCTTGATGTCTGTCTCACTTTATCACAATGATCAGAATGGGGCCCATGTGTGTGCTCCAGGCTGCTAAACCCCACAGAGGGTCATGTTGTCCCTGTGCCCGCCAGTCAACAGACTTTGGGAATATTCTGCCTGGCAAACTCATTTGTGGGCTCCTGAGCAAAATTTTGCCTGATACATCATTGCCATGTAGGGTTGAGATCATTAAATATCTAAATGTGCAATCAAGACCAAGGCATTTATAAACTGGCACATAACAATATTTCCTATCACAGCCGTGTAAATACTTATCCTGAAACTAGAATCAAGCACATATTTGTTAATGCCACTCTTTCCTTTCCTCTGAACTTTACTGTCCAATACAGAGGCCACAAGCCACATGCAGCTGCTAGGCACCTGAAATGTGTCTTGTCCAAATTGAAATGTGCTGTAAGTGTCAAACACACCCCAATTAAAAAACTTAGTACCAACAAAACAAAAATACTGTAATATGTCTCTCTAATAATGTTTACATTGATTCCAATTAACATAACATTTGGGGTATATTGGGTTAAACAAATTTGTTATTTAAAATGGATAGGTTTTATTTTACTTTTTATTATAGCTGCAAACCATAAGAAGAGAGGTAAAGCAAGAGAGAAAGAGGGAGAAGGGAGAGAAGAAAAGGAGCGAGGGGAAAGAGAAAGCGACAGGAAGGGGAAAATAGAAGGAAAAACTATATTTTTCTCAATATCATTATCTATTTTATCTGGTATGTCCTGATTCAAGGTTTCCAGGACTGAGTGGTATTTCTACAGTTCAAAAATATCCCAATACTCATAATTTTAGTCTACGAAGCCACTTTTATCTTTGCAAGAAGAAATCAGCTACTTGTTTCCTTTCATCAACTATGTGTTTCCTTTGATCTCCCTGAGGAGTCTTCCCCTGGCCGCATCTCATGCAGGTGGAGCCTCCTCTCTTCCCAAATGTTACCAGAATGAATGGGAAACCTACCTAGCCCACCGGGGCTTTTAAGATTTTTATCTTAAACAGTGTAGGTAAAATGCCTCAGGCCCACACCTAGCTGGGGTCTGGTTCATTAAAAAATAAGAAGAAGATGGAATTAATCATTTCTTCTTCTTGCAATGTCTTATAAACTTATAGAAAAAAAAAGAAAACATAGGTTTTTCTCCTTGGAATGTCTATTTTTGAATACCATTAAGGGCAAGCCTTATTTTGCTATGTTGCTAAATATTATAATGTGCCTAAATGTTATATCTTTATGTGACTGTTTTGTAAACTTAGCCTCGGTTAAATTGTTAAAATATTGCAAATGTACCTTCTCTAACAACATCCTTGGAAAAGAAATGCGTTACAGCATAAAAGGATATTTTATAAAATTCTAGTGACTTGATGTGATCATTTACAAATGAAGTATACTTATCAAGTTAATCTAAAGCACACATTGGGCCTTCCTCATCTTCTTTTGGAGTTTGGAAGTCATTTTACTATACACATCAGAAGACAAACTTTGGGGCTCCGACTCAGCTCTGGACAAGTGTCTCTTCCTTTCAGGGTATTAACTCTAAGAGGAGGATTTATCTGGGCAACATCCTTGGAGAATGCATTTTCCAGTTCTGCAACATCAAAAAGTAACTATTTACCTGATTATATGCTTTAAATTACTTTTTTCTCAGTTATGAAAAATGTCCTAATTTTGTTTTGTTTTTGTTTTTACTTTCTAACTCTAGAGAGCACTTAAAAGTCAGGGCTTAGGGTTTTAAATGATTGTCAAGTGGTCATAATACTAAGCCACAGGATGACTTAATCGTCTCCGCTCTTCGGCTTCAACCACTGATTGTCCGGAATACAGACCACAAAAGTGGCTCAGCCTTTGTCCTCCAAAGCATATAATGAGTGTCATGCATTTTCTGGGCCACAACCTCGATGGTCAGACCTTAGAGCATGGACTTAACATATCCTGCCATTCTTTTATGTCCGGGGATCAACCCTCACATAATAAATCGCGGATGTTTGGCTTCTAAGTAAACAAGTGGAGGAAATTTTATGACTATCAGAAGACATTTATTCCATTCCGATGGAGCCCAGGACAGCAGAGCTCAGCGTGACTGCCAGCCTCCTGGCCAGCGGGTATCCCTGAATCCTACCCAGGACCTGTCCTTTCCTCCACCCCACACAGAGAAATGGAACAAATGCCTCTGAAGCCAAGATACTAATGCAATGTGTGTCCATAGAGAGAAAAGGCAAGGGGTCAGGAAGATTAGGGGAGAGAACTGATGTTTCCTCTAGCAGCAAAAATTACTCCATTCAGCTTCCACATATGCCTTCTCGAGGCTGGTCCACTATAGAAACACACTAAACCTTGAAAAGACTTTGTCTCACCACACATAGAAGTGCGCTTACTGCTTGGAGCTGTTTTGGCTAAAGAATTAAGTTCAGAGAAGGAAAAGGGCAGCCAGGCGGGTCATTTTCCATCCACGGCAGCCTACTGGTTGCCTCCCCAATATCCATCTACTGTTCTTTCTTGGTCACAGAAACCTGGACCAAGTGCTCAGCAGAGAGTGTTCCACTGTCGCCTCTGCACATCCAGTTAGACACAACTATCTATGTGGAACCAAACAAAAGTCTCAATCCATGCACTGAAGTGCTGACAGATAGACTTCGGTACAGCCCTGCAGATTAGGTTGTCCTATTTCCAAAAATCCAATAAAAAGACCATGTATTAGTCAGACTCTCCAAAGAAATAGAACAGGATGTGTACAGATACAGAGGGGTTATTGGAAGGACTTGGCTCACATGATTATGGAAGCTGGCAAGTCCAAAATCTGCAGGGTGGGCGAGCAGGCTAAAGACCCAGGGAAGAACTGTGGTTGCAGTTCAAGTCGGAAAGCAGCCTGCTGGTTGAATTCCCTCTCCCTCAGCGAGGTCTGTCTCTCTTTGTCTCAATGCCTTCAGCTGATTGGATGAGGCCCACCTATGTTATGGAGGGTGATCTGCTCTTCTCAAAGTCTACTGCCTTAAATGTTCATCTCATCTTAAAAGTGCCTTCACAGGAATATCTAAAATAGTGTTTGACCAAATATCTGGCTACCATGGCCTAGCCAGGTTGACACATAAAATTAACTGTCATAAACCACCAAACAGAAATGCCTATGAAAAAAATGTAAGGAAACTTATGCCTACGCTAGGATACACAGTGTCCAATCGGGATTAGGAGCTGTGTGGGGCTGCTGTGGGCTTCCTGGTCCTCCCCACTGCCGTCTGGCAAGGAGCACCCATCTCCTGCGGTTGCTGACAGTTGTCCAATTCTGGGTGTCTGTGCTGAGACTGCCAAGGCTGGGGTCTTGGTATGGGGAAAAAAATGAACCTCAACACTCACCTTACTCAAGAGTGAAAGCAATTAACTGGAAATGGATCATGCACCTGAAAGAAAAGCTAAAACTATACAACTTTTAGAAGAAAACATTTAGAAGATACTATTCTTGATAGTTAAAAACAGGAAGTGCTTAATAATGTAACGTTGGATACATACGTGTGCATATGGTAAATTCTAAAGAAATGCATGGGCCGGGCGCGGTGGCTCACGCCTGTAATCCCAGCACTTTGGGAGGCCGAGGCGGGCGGATCCCGAGGTCAGGAGATCGAGACCATCCTGGCTAACACGGTGAAACTCCGTCTCTACTAAAAATGCAAAAAATTAGCCGGGCGAGGCGGTGGGCGCCTGTAGTCCCAGCTACTCGGGAGGCTGAGGCAGGAGAATGGCGTGAACCCGGGAGGCGGAGCTTGCAGTGAGCCAAGATCGCGCCACTGCACTCCAGCCTGGGCGACTAAGCGAGACTCTGTCTCAAAAAAAAAAAAAAAAAAAATTCTAAAGAAATGCATGGAAACAATTATTTGATAAAACTCTAAAGAAATGGACAAGAATAAAGTCAGGACAGTGGTTAATTCTGTGGGCAAGGAAATAACACTCGGGGGGAGGTTCTCAGGGAACTTTAAGAATCTGGTAACATCACCAGCCAAGCAGTGCACCCTCCTCAGAGGCCTACATTTTATCTCTGTGGGTTCCTCCCCTAAGCTTCTAAGTTTTAATAATTTCAGCATCTTCCCTTTGTTCTTCTAGCTCCCAGAGTGGTAGCTGCTCCTGCAGTTTTGGCTTCTACGACACCTCTAGTGCTTTCCCTTCACCCTCTGCCTACCTAGTTAACAACTGCAGAAGTACTTAGCAATTCTTCATATTAAATTCACTTTGCTCAAATAACTAGTATGGCTTCAGTCAGCCGATTGGACCCTGGTGGAAAAAATATTACTTAAATTGGTTTGGAATATCCTGTAAGTATTCATTTCATTAATAATCTTCATCATGCTATATGAATGTAACAAATATTCTTTTCTATCAAATATTTTATCATTTACAAAACAAAATGATTTATACATCAGATCACATTACTCCCCTGGTTAGAACCCTCCAGTGCCTTCCTACTGTGCTGGGAAAATCTCCAAGCCTCCAGCCTGGGCTGAAAGGCTCTCTACCATGTAAAGCCCTCACCAAGACCCCGTGGTAGAGTGCAATCACAACAAAGTGTCATCACATTTTAGAAGCCTTTAGACCAATATTCTTTGATCTGAGAATGTTCTGTTCTCCTCCTACTCTCCCTCCCATATGCTTGCTCCTAATTCAGTGAGAAGTGCCTGCTGGAATAAGGAGCATAAACCACTCCAGGAGTTGTTAGCAAGTGACACCTGCCTGCTTCTCACACAGGCAGCATAGAAAGAAGCCCGATGATCAATGATCAGAATACACACCCCATTTTCATGACAATAGCTACCACCCTCCCATTCTAGGAAGAAGTCTGCAGGAATAACAGACCTACAGTTTCAGAGGAAATCCAAGCCAACTGCCTATGCAAACCAATATAGGTTGGTTACATTTATACATGAACAGTATGGGCTGATGTTTGTTTATCTGAGACAGGGTCTCTTTCTGTCACCTAGGCTGGAACGCAGTGGTGTTATCACAGTTCACTGCAGCCTCAAGCTCCTGGGCTTGAGTGATCCTCCCGCCTCAGCATCCCAAGTAGCTGGGACCACAGCTGCACACCACCATGCCCAGCAAACTTTTTTTTTTTTTTTTGTAGAGATGAGGTCTAACTATGCTGCCCAGGCTAGTCTCAAACTTCTGGGCTTAAGCGATCCTCCCACCTCGGTCTCCCAAAGCGCTGGGATTTCAGGTGTGAGCTACTATGCCCAGCCCGTATGTATGCTTCATTACCTAATCTAATACAATATCTATCACTGATACATATATATACACATACACACGTATGTCTACGTGTGTATGTATATGTATACATGTCAGGTTTTTGAAAACAACCAACATCATAAAAGAACAGGAAGCAAATTGTATTCTTGTTAGCAATTTTTTACTTCCCCTTCTTCTGACGGGATTTTGTAACTCTATTGATTGTCTATTCATCAATCTGTAACTCATAGAGCCTCCTGTGGAAGAAACATACTTCCTATCCTCTTGATACTGGATTTACCATAAGACTTGCTTTGGCAATAGCATGTGAGCAGATATGATGGACCCCATATCCAAGCAAAACTTTTATTTTATTTTTATTTATTTATTTATTTTTGAGACAGAGTCTCACTCTGTTACCCAGGCTGGAGTGCAGTGGCACATCACAGCTCACTGTAGCCTCTACCTCCCAGGCTCAGGTGATCCTCCCTCCTCAGCCTCCTGAGTAGCTGGGACTACAGGCACACACTACCATACCCAAGTCAATTTGTGTATTTTTTGTAGAGACAGGGTTTTGCCATGTTGCCCTGGCTGGCACCAAATTCCTAGACTCAAGCAATCCACCTGCCTTAGTCTCCCGAAGTGTTGGGGTTACAGGCAGGCATGAGTCAGCAAAACTTTTAAGAGCCCTTGTGTGCTTCTCTCAGTCCTCCTGCTCTTTTCCTTCTTCCTCAAGAAAGGCATAGCCCATTTTAAGTCCCCTTGTTTAGCCTCTTGGGATGAAAAGATACAGGGAGCAGAAGTGGAACCGGTATTGACTTTCAGCCAACATAAACAATAAACAAGAAATACACCTTTGTTCCTATGAGCCATGGTGGTTTCTGGGATCACTCGTTACCACAGGACAGCTGACAAATACAAGGAAGAAGATTAATAAGCAGCATAAGGAAAACTGGAAGGAACAGAAATAATGTGGAAAATGGAAAAAAGCCCAAACGTATAAGGAATAGCCTCAGGATGTTTTGAGATGATATTGCATCCAAAATCAGGTTAGACTGTGATGAAAATGAGTAATCAAACATTTTTAAAGAGTACATAAAATTTAAAATCTTATCTGAAATAAAAATAGAATGGCCGGACTGTACAATAAAATCGGCACAGTAAAGACTAAGTGGTCTAGAACGGGGCTTCTCAGCTTTGTGGTGTGTACCAGTCCTGGGGGTCTTGTTAAAATGCAAATTCTGATTTCATACATCTTAAATGGGGCCTGAGAAATGCATTTCTAACATACTCTCAGGTGATTCTGATGCTGTTCGTCAAAGATTCAGAATTTGAGAACCACTGTTTTAGATTCTTGCTACTCAAAGTGCTTAGTAGCTTCATCACCTGGGAGCTTGTTGGACATGCGATACTGATCCTCAGACATGCTTTGAGTAGCAAAGATATGGAGGTGTGCCTGGCAGATTGTTGGCCCCATCCCATTAGCCTCAGAATCACCAGATAATTTGTCACAAATGCAATTTCTTGGACCCCACTCTAGAACTGCTGAGTCAGAGCCCAGCACTTTATTTCTTTAACATGTCTCCGAGACGATTCAAATGCACAATACAGTTTGAGAACCACTGAGTTAGAAACAGTAAAAGGCATCTTTTACAAAAGACATACATAACTAAAAAGACAAAAAGAAAATGTGAGAAAAAAAGTAAAACAACAGATGCTAGACTATCTGTCAAAAGAAGTCATAGAAAAAGAGAACAGGTACAGTGGAAGTGAGAAGGGAGAAGTTTTTCACAAAACACCAAGCAGGATGAATAAAAGTGGACCCACATCTACATACCAGCATATAAATGTGCAAAGAGATAGTTCTAAAATCGTCCACATAGAAAACACTTTTTGTTCAATGAATCCCAAGCAATTCACTTACCCTTTAAATTTATGAACTCTGTAACTCAAAGCTGGTACTTCTAACCTCCTACCCAAGATGAGTAATATGGAATTAAAATAAGTAAAGATTAAAACCTCTCAATGTTCCTCCCACCTACTCTTCAAATTACTTTTAAAATCTGTTTGGCAAATTATTTGGTGTTTTTTAAATTTATTCAGGAACACTGGAATAAAACAGGCGTGATGTCAGATAAAAGTTAGAGCTTACATAGTTTTTTCTTGATGAGGTAAGGTACTTAAATTATATGATATTTGGGTTTTGTTACCTTTTAAATTTATTTTATCTGTTATACCAAATAGGTTTTTAAAAAATACAAGTAATTTTAATTGCCAGTTGTTAGAGAGAAGCCAATCTAGCTACAATTTCTTTAGCAATTTTGAGTCTAGCAACATAAATACTAAACTATGTAATTTATTTACTCTAAAATACATATACATTAAATTTTAAAAGGTACAAGATTTTAGACAATAAATTTAGTCTATGAAGGATTTTATTTTTATACATTAGAAAAATTGAACATACATTTGTAGAAGGCAGAGGTTACAGATATATGAGAAATTTTCATGACCTTTATGCAATTTGGCTATGAATTCATTGTGACTCAGTTCCAAACTGGTACGCATTCATTATGCACCTAGGAGGCTCTGAGACAGCAACAGTAATGACAGCCACTGTATCCTCATGGAGCTTACATTCCCCCGTTGAGAACAAGCAGGAAAACAAGTGAAGAAAGAAACTCACTACGGATAGTGATAGATGCTACAAAGGAAATGAGCAAGGTGCTGGGAGAGAATCAAAAAAGTAGAAGGGCACCCTTCCACAGGAGGTCAGCAGCCCAGGTAGGGTAGAGACCCACAGGATGGTCAGCAGCCTTTCATGCAGAGTGAGGGCAGCTCTGGCAGGGGGAGGAGCAAATGTACAAGTCCTGAGAGGGGAAAATGTTTAGGGTGTCCTGGGAAGTCAACAGACACCAGTGTGGCTGGGGCATATATTGAGTGGCAAGGGAAAGGCACCAGATGTGGTTAGGAAAATAAGCGGGGCTAGATATCTTCAGGACTGATGAATATGGTAAGGAGTAATTAAAAACCATGGAGAGTTTTAAGCAGAAGGAGACATTTAATTTCTGTTTTTAAAAGATCACCCTGCACACCCATTAGAATAGCTATTATATTGAAAAAAAAAAAAAAAATCCTGAAACAAAATAACACATGTTGGCAAGGATGTGGAGAAATTGGAATCTTTGTGCATTGTTAGTGGGAATGTAAAACAGTGCAGCTGCTGTGAAAAACAGTATAGCAGTTCCACAAAATATTAAAAATAGAATTACCATATGATTTAGCGATTCTACTTCTGAGTATATAGTGAAAATAATTGAAAGCAGGGATTCAAACAGGTATTTGAACAGCTATCTTCATAGCATCATTATTCATAATAGCCAAAAGATGAAAATAATCTAAATGTCCATTAATAGATGAATGGATAAACAAAATGTGGTATATATGGGACATTGTTCAGGCTTAAAAAGCAAGGAAATTCTGATGCATGCTACAATAAGGATGAACTTTTAAAATATCACACTAAGTGAAATAAGCCAGATACAAAAGAAACAAATATAGGATGATTCCACTTACATGAGGTAACTAGAGTAGTCAAATTCAGAAAGAGAAAGTAGAATTATGGCCATCGGGTGCCGGGGAGAGGGAGGAAATAGGGAGTTCATTATTTAATGTGTACAGAGTTTCCGTTTGGGAAGATGAAAAAGTTCTGCAGGTGAATGGATGGTGGTGATGGGCGCACAATAATGCATGTACTGACCTGCACACTTTAAACACTTAAAACGATACATTTTATGTTATATATATATGTATTTATTTGCGGTTTTTCTGTTTGTTTTTGAGACAGAGTCTTGCTCTATCACCAGGCTGGAGTTCAGTGGCACAATCTTGGCTCATTGCAACCTCTCTGCCTCCTGGGTTCAAGCGATTCTCCTGCCTCAGCCTCCCGAGTAGCCGGGACTACAGGCGTACGTCATCACGCCCAGCTAATTTTTTTGTAGTTTTAGTAGAGACAGGGTTTCACCATGTTGGCCAGGCTGGTCTCAAACTCCTGACCTCAAGTGATCTGCCTGCCTTGGCCTCCCAAAGTGCTGGGATTACAGACGTGAGCCACCACACCCAGCCGTGTCAAGTATATTTTACCACAATAAAAAATGCTAGTGACCTTAAAAGATACATATCACTCTGGTTGTTATGCAAAGAATGGTTTGGAGGGGAACAACAGTGAAGTGGAAAGACCAATTGGAAGACAGTGGCAGCAGCTGAGGTGAAAGGGACCTGGAGGATTAGATTGGGGAGAGGGAGACCCTCTTCCCATTGGTGAGGCCATTTTAAAAACGGATTCTGTAATGACTATATGAAAGAGGCATCTTCTACATCCGCACTGCAAGTAGGTTGAACAAGGATGTGGACATTCTTATTCCAACGAGTTCCACTTTCAGTCAATTCAGTTACCAACCAACAAACAAAGCTAATACTCATCACTGTTTTGCGTGTTGGTGTGGGTGTGGGTGTGGGTGCATACATGCCAGTGCTTTACAGTACCATGCTCTAAAAAATGAGCAAGTCTTCATGTAAATCCACATGTGCTATTAGCTCAGACTTCCAGTTTTTTTTATGTAAATGAAACCTTAAAATCACAAACAAATTAGATAAAAATGCAAATCCCACCAATTCTAAACTTTTATATGACATGCGTTAAAATACTCCTAAAGACTTTATTTCCACAAATTACCAACATTAACTGTTCTGTGTGAATTTTACTTGATACAGTTTTGTATAGTGTAAGTAGAGAGACATTTTATTTGACTTACATGATATACACAAGCAGGAAAAAGAGTGATTACTATAATTTTAACTATTATTTTGTGCAAAATATCCTTTCTCTAGATTGAACACTGGAAATATACTAAAGGCTTTCTAGATATGTTTCTGTTTAATTTCACAGGAAGCTCCTTGGATTTCTGCAGTACAAACTGCTCCTTGATACATTGTAAAGATGTGAGAGCAGCTTCTATACCAAGCCCCAGGTAGGGAGGCTTGACATATTGACATACCATAACACAAAAATACAAGAGGATTTTTTTTTTTCAAGAGTGTGTTTGACAGACTGGGGCCAAAGGGTGAAATGACTACGTTTATCTAATACCTATGTGCAATATTTGAATATCCTCTTTCTATCCTCATGATCTGCTTAGGAATGACTTTTTTTTTTTTTTTTTTTTTTGAGACAGAGTCTCGCTCTGTCGCCCAGGCTGGAGTGCAGTGGCCGGATCTCAGCTCACTGCAAGCTCCGCCTCCTGGGTTTACGCCATTCTCCTGCCTCAGCCTCCCGAGTAGCTGGGACTACAGGCGCCCGCCACCTCACCCGGCTAATTTTTGTATTTTTTAGTAGAGACAGGGTTTCACCGTGTTAGCCAGGATGGTCTTGATCTCCTGACCTCGTGATCCACCCGTCTCAGCCTCCCAAAGTGCTGGGATTACAGGCTTGAGCCACCGCGCCCGGCAGAGGAATGACTTTTTTAATGTTATAGATGAAAGCTTGACTTAAGGGATACTTTCAGTCTGTACTTTGGCTTTTCTCTCCTTCCTTTACAAATTTTGAAAACTTTTAAGTGTATTACTTGGTGAAATATTTCAGAGTGCATTATTTAATTCTGTTCTGTTCTGAAAGGAACATTATAAAACAATTCCCACTGGCACATGAACAAATAGCTTCCATTTGTTAAACAAAGCCTTTCTGGTTTTTAACTCTCTGACTTCCTGAAAGTTATATCCAAGGAAACAAATCTGAAATGCTGTATTCTCTTTGTTCAGATGGAATTGCTACTTCCTAATGAATTAATGTTCAGAAATTTTGGCATCTTGGTCAGCAGCCAAAGTCCTGCAAACTTTGCTTGTAACAGCAGCAGAAAATGAGATGACAAAGAGGTCTCCGCAAATCCTCTGTAGATCACTGTGTAACCTTGGACCATGTATGGGGAAAATCTTGCTACTAATTGGAAGCATACACACACTTAATGATTCTGCAAGCTGGGAAGCTGAAACTTTTCAAATGTGAGCAGGAAAATGTGCTAAATGACTTTTCAGTTGAGGGGTTTTAAAAACTGATATTTTCACATGACTATTCCTGCACAGCAAATAGCTTGCTAGTGAAATTAATAGTTTCTAAGAGCTCTCAAACAAAACAAATTAGAAGTAATATTATTGGGAAGTTAATTTCTGATTTGTTCTCAAGGAAAAAGCAGCTCACTTCTTTATAATCTTCTGCAATATGAGACCAGGAATGGGATTTTATTTTTCCTGTATTTACTTGGAATTCTAAATTAAACCATATCATAGTTTTCAACTAGGCCTAGCTCATTAAGTATATTTCCCCTTGCTATGCGTAACAGTAGTTCCTCTTCAAAGAGCTCATACTAAGTAATTATGTTCTTAATGAGTCAAAAGCAAAAGTTATTTTAGTCTTAAATATATATATGTAAATTGCCTTTAAAACCGTCAGATTTAGAATTTTAGACTAAATATTTGAAAAGAGATGATTCTATATTAATTTTTAAAACCACTAAACTGATATTTTTACTTTCTATAAAAATATAATGTGAAAATCATAGACTTTATCGTTTGCTTTAGCCAAAGTATAGGAGAGCTATTGAAGACATCATATTTTAGGAAAGCACTTTATAAATATATTTTTTTCACACCCATTTGTTCACCCAAGGAGCATTTTGCATTTTGGCATCAATGTCACATTGAACAAGGAAAGCTAGTTGCTTCAAAGCACAAATTAAATAGCCATATAAATGTCCAGAATTGTGTTTTACAGGTTTTCCAATGAAAGTAATAATAATTGCATTTGGTTCTTATTAAGGTCATGCAAATGCTGTATTACACTGGGCCTCAAACTTTTATGTGTGTATGAACGTCCTGGGGACCAACATGTAGCAATTACATGGATTAGGCCTGGCACAGGGCCTGAGAATGTGCATTTCTAACAACGCTTCAGGGTATGTCGTCCACCACAGTCTATAAAATGCTGTACTTTACCCACTATACATGTTTTGACATAGATGATGTTCATCATCAATTGTTAAGTAAAGAAAGCAGATTTCTAATAGTATATATTGTAGGATACCATTTAGGGGGAGAAGAAAAGCATTTCTTATATGCCAAGAAGAGAAGGTAAAAACTATTTAAAACACCCAGCCAGTCAGAACTATTTCTGCCCACCAGAGGAATGGCATGGTTTCTCTCTAGCCTGAAATACCCGTTGTTTAGGAAGATGCCTAAGCAGGCTTGGGTGTAGCAACTGAGACACTCCAGAAAATGGTCTGGAAAGAACCATCAAAACAGACCAAACATTGAATTGTTCCCAACAAGGACAGTCACAGGATCTGGAGCAGGAGGAGGGCTGAGTGAAGAGAAACATTAGCTGAGAGACAGACAGACAGACAGACACAGACAGAGACTGCCCAGCCCTGCGATGCAACAGGTGGCTTTCACTCTTGTATAGCAAGGCATCCTCAGGATGAAGTAGCTAAAGGAATTTTGAAAAGGGAGATGTGTTGCAAGCATGCTGTGTTCTTCTGTAACATTTTCCAGCCCCTGACTCTACCCCCGGCAAAAGGAATCTCAGGATCAAGGACTAGGAGCTGTGTTCCATGTCTGCATCTACACAAGTGACTAGACACAAGGGAGATCAAGACAGCGGCAGAAGCAGGAAATTGAAGCAAGATGTGACCAGGAAAACTGCCCAGCCTCCAAGAATCCCTGGGGATATGGTGAGGAATAAAAAGTTTTCCAATGTAAAGGAGGTCCTGGGGTGAATTACATGTAAAATTCCCAGAACAGAATGACTCCCACCAGTTATAGGACTTGGGGTTATTTAAGCAATTGATATTTATGCAATGCAGACAAAGAAAATAGTTGGAAAAATAGACACCAAAATGTTAACTTTGTTTTCTTTGAATGGTGGGATTGTGGATGAATTTTGTTGCTGTTGTTGTTGTTGCTTACCTACATTACCTAATTTAGGAAATAAAATGGATTCCTTCAAAATAAAAATATTTTTAAATCTCACCCCCTCCCTCAATGATGCCACACTCCAGGAGAAATGATATTCAAGCTGAGATGTAAAGAATAAAAAGTGTTATCTGAGTTAAAAGTGGAATGTCTGGGAGAGGTTTCCATGTACCAAAGCCCTAGGACAGGGAAGAGCTAGTTGCAAGGAAAGAATGGAGCAGGTCAAGTGGGGTTAAAAAAAAGCAGATGACCCAAGCTAAGACTACACCAGCAGTCATGGGAGGAGCACAGAGAGCCTCAGAGGCTAAAAAAGCCGTGTTATTGTATTCTTATTGCAATGGCAAACCATCAAAACATTTTAAGCAGGTAGTGACATGATCTGGTTCATGTTTTTTAAATATCAGGGTAGGAGAAGAGATGGAAGTGAGAAAGCTGGGGAAGAGTGGAGGCATAAGAGCCCTTTTCAGTTCCCAGGCAAAAGGGAACAATGCAGTTAGTGCCAGTGATGGAGTTAGAATTGACAGGTTTTAGAGACAGATGGGCTAAGAAATAGGAAATTAAAAGCAAACAAGCAAGCAAAAATCAAACACATACACACACATAAAAACAGTCTCCAGTGTTCAGCACTTGAGCAAATAAGTGGTAGAAGTACCCTTTTCTGAGATGGAGACTTGGGAGAAATGGGTGTTAAAAGAAACAGCAAAAGTTCAGTTTTAGAAATACTAAGTTTGAGGTGCCTGTAAAATAGCTAAGGAAAGATGATTGGTAGATTTGATAAATAAGTCATGGATGAGCTGGAAACCATTGGTCTCTAAGTAAGGAGTGTATATAATTTATCATCCAAACTAGGACACTTCTGAGAGTAAAAGGATATGTTATTAAGAATTTTGCTGAGACAACAGGCATAACTATGGGAGAGTATTAAGGGAAAAGAGAGAGAGACCTAGAACTGACCTCTGACGAATTCCATTATTTATCATTAGGCAGTAAGTGAAGAAGAAAGAGCTCAAATTCCCCAAACATAGTTTGGAAATTAAATCCCCAATGCAACAGTGTTGCAAGGTGAGACCTTTAAGAGGTGATTAGATCATGACGATTCTGCCCTCATGAACGGATTAATACCATTATTGTGGAAGTGGGTTAGTTATCATGGGAGTGTTTTGCTAATTAAATGAGGAGTTCAACTCTCTTCTCCACCCTCTCTCATGCCAGTGCTCTCTTGCCCTTCCACCTTCCACCATGGGATGAGACAGCAAGAAGGCCCTCAGCAGATGCCAGCACCTTGATAATAAACTTCCCAGCCTTCAAAACTATGAGAAATAAACTTATTTTATTTATAAACTACTCAGTTTGTGGTATTCTGTTATAGCAACACATAATGGACTAAGACAAAAGGAATGCTTAACTGCATCAAACATAGTTAGCAGCCCTAATAAGATTGCTGAAAAACATTCATTGGATTTGGCAATATGGAAATCATTGATAATCTCAGCAAAGGTAGTTTGGAAGAAGAGAATGAGTTGAAGAGTGAATACAAACTGAGGAAGCAGAGACTGTAGAGGCAGTTATGTACCACTCTTAGAAGAGTCTGGAAAGGAAGATATAGATATCTAACAGTAGTGGCAAGGGAATATGAGACAGGGATAGGGACAAGTGAATTTAGCATAAGAGACTGAAAGATTATAAAAAAGATCCAGAAAAATCTTTCTAGTAGAATAAGTCCACCAGAATGTTCATAGTAGTATTGCTCACAGGAGCCAAAACCTGGAAGTAAACCAAGTATCCATCAACAGAAGAGAAGATGAATACACTATGGTATATTTATACAGTGGAATATTATACAGAAGATGGATAAACTGCAGTAACACAGAAATGTGGCTTAATCTTGGAAATATATTTAAAAAGTAAATCCCAAGCAATTACATACCTTATTATGCTCTTTATAAAGTTAAAAATAAACCTTTAAGATTCTAAATAAATGCAATAAAATTATGTAAAATCAGAAAAAGGAAATGATGAACATGGAATTCTGGGTGATGGTCATCTCATGTCATCTCATGTCAGAGATGCAGGGTGATGACAAGATGGAGTGGATCCTGGAACCTGGGGTTAAGATGAAGATCATTGCAGGTTCCCAGGTTGTGTTTCAAGAAGTGGATTTATAGATGATTACTACACTGTAAAAAAAAAAAAAAAATCATGAATAGATCAACGTTGGGAGTATTTTATGAATCACATTCATGATTAATATAGGTGTTTGCACTCAGGCTTGATGGCCAGGGTGCAAGTATAGGGGAGAAATTAATTGATTAGTTCTATAGTGATCTAAAGACACTCACAAAATGCTTCCATAAAAATACACAGCCATCTCCAACATAACAGTTGAGGCAGAGGAAAAGATATTGCTACAAAGACAGAAGCTAAAGAGAAAAATTATTCTGTCTTTACAAGTAAAGTAGTTCCAGCATTTTCTGTAGACAGTAGAGAGATGTTATGCCATCCTCAATTATGAGATTTCCTCTTACCTTTTTCTGGGCATCAGAGAATATTCAGTCTACCAAGATGAGTTGTTTGGGGGCTATTTTTGAAATCTGCTATTCTTCCTGCTTCAATTAAAGCAGCAACTTAATTGTTTCGTATATGGTCTTTTAAAAATTATTTTATTTGTGATCTTTCTATTGATGTAAAACAATATACCTATTGTTATTTTAACACACCTCACATGATTCGTAATCACTACATTAATAGCCAAATCCCCAAAAGCTTGCTTGGCAGTTTTATGGAGAATAGATTTTGCCCAGTTGAGTGCTATGTTTTTATTTCTCCTCCCTTCATGTATCCCATTTATCAAAATCAAATTGCGTTTTAAGAACATCTCTCAAACTATTTGTAATTCCTCCCCAATTTTTTATCATCGGCATCTCATTCCAGTAGAGTACTTTCCACTTTCACTTCTGAATGCTTCAGAAACATATGGGGAAAAAATTGAAACAGACACTCAACAGTAAGCAAGTCAGAATTTTGTTAGACAAAAGCAAATAGGGTAGGACAGGCTCAAACGACTCATTTCCCACTGCTTAGTTGGCAGCTGTGATGCACACTTGTGAGAAAATTCCCAGTAGCTTGGCTTTTGTTCTATCTTTATGACAATCCCAAAACACTCTTTAAGACTGTGGGTAAGGGGAGATCGCTGATTTCCTAGGGGTTATATTAACCGAATGTTTTCCCTAGAATCAGCTTTGGCCCCTTTCTCTCCTCTAGGAATTCTTTTGAGTAGAATCCAAGACTATATAATGCAGTGCTCTAATCAGCACCAGAAGCACTGTGACCACTCAGACTGTTTCTGCAGACTGCAGAGCACCCTGAGAATAAGACAGACAGCTGGCAGCCAGATTTTCAACTCTTCTACTGGGTTCTGATTAATTCATTGATTTGTGGACCTATTAATCTCTTCATTTACTTAAGTAATTATAAAGTCTAGCATGAATTTGGCCTATTAAGGGTTTGGGTCTAGAAGATCTGAGTTAGCTGGTTACACTGTGAAGATCTCACTATGGCTCCCCCAACCCACATTTCAACGCTGTCTTCCTCCTCCACGTGGATCCTCCTCTTGACCAGAGAGGTAATGATGCTGCAAGCCAAGCCTTGTGATTTGCAAGATCCAGCATCCTGGAACTTAAAATGCTTGGCCATAAAGGATATTAGGCCCAGAGTTCCTACTATGACAAAGGATTGGAAGGAGAGTAGAGAAAAGTCAGGCCATCCCACCTCCGCAGACACAGTCTGTTCACACCCATGAGCAGCACTTTCAGATAGGTGAAAAGAACAGCTTATAGGCTGTGTCTGGTCAGCTCCATTCTGGCTTAATCCCAGAGAAAGAGGAGCACCATAGAACTTTCTTTAGTTATGACAGTAAGCACCAAGGCACCTGTGCCTTGCTTCCTGGGTGAAATCTAGAGAATGGAGAACTTCAGGGGCAAAGATCCCTACAATAGCAAGTCCTGGAAACAGAACACTTCTCTCTGGGTTTGCAAGAACAGAAAGCCCTACAGCACTCCCCATGCCACCCTGCATGGGAGAGAGATGTTTACATGGAGTGCTAGGGCCTTGGTAAGCTAGGAAGTCCATGTGTTGATGATAGGAGATGTGATGAGGCAACCCAATGTTTCCCCTGGCAGCAAAGAACAATGCAAGTCGGATACTGAGAAGCAGCAGGCAGGTGTGGATCTTACATTACTAATGAGAAGTCACAGACTCTGGTGAGAGTACACAGCCCAAATGGCACATGGATTGGGTGAATTGAGCTCAAAGGGAGACTGGGCTGCCTTAATAGGTACCAGTGGGGGCTGTCGCTGATCACTACAAACAGTGGACCACTTGCATTGCCAGAAGATGCCAGGAAGACCAGTAGGACCATCCTGGTCTAGAGGTCCTACCTAAGAACACAGCAGGGACAGCAAGGTCCCCTCCACATGCAGATACAAAAGAGAAAGAAGAATAGGGAAGAAAAAACCCAAATTGACTGAGAACATCTTGAATTTGAATAAGAAAAATCACTGAAGGAAAAAAGTTTACCTGGAATTAAAGAGAATGGGTTTTCTGAATCAAGAATAACGTCATCTCAAAATAGAGATTGGGTCATTATAGAAAATTAAGTTAAATTCTACTTGTACACTCTTGGGCATCTGACCCATGAAACAGTATCTGCTACACAGATAATTAAAGAAATATTCCTTGCATTCAAGGAACCCATAGTCTAACAAAAAGAAATATACTTTGTGCTTATAGTATTTATCATATTATTGTTCCTTGTTTCTAAGCTTGGTGTGGCACTTCCTCACAAAATCCATGAGAGCGGAAACTACTTCTGCCTTTGTTCACTATCGTGGCCCCACTGCGTAGCACAGTGCCCAGCATACTGTAGATGCTCAACACTTATTCATCATATTTATTAGGGTAAAGACTTTGTTAGTTATACTGAAGAATATTCATTGTTGATTACTGAAATAATTATTAAAGAAAATAATTGTTTTAAGTGACTTTTATGTGCTAGGCATTCCACCAAGACATTCACACATATTATTTGACAAATATATAATCTTATCTTCAGTGCTGAGTAATATGAGTTGAAAAGTGCCATTAGAATTTGCTCACAATAGGATTATAACTTAAGAGTCCCTGTATCTCATCTTGGTCTCCTCCAACACACACTATAGTCATAATTATCTTTCTGAAATGCATATCTGACCATTGCCCATATGAATTTATAGCCATAAACTCAGATAAACAGGAAACACCATGTTTCTTTAACTGTGTGTAAATTTCATTCTGAGCCCATAGTCAGACATACTGTGGAGAAATTCAAACTCAGTCATAAATGTGTCTTCTCCTTTTTGGGGGTCACACAAAGACCCTTCACAGTGGAAGTTTCTTTCATCTTTAGCCAACAGGGTTTACTACTGAAACACCCAGTGTCAGCCCTCCTGTCCCTCAGAGTTGAGGAATCGCTGCTCCTGTGCCCAGGAACAGGCGAGGAGCCCCTGTGATTAGCCAACCTCGCCTGGAGTCTCTCTCATCCACTCACCACTAGTACAGGTCCACGCATTAACTCTCAGCAGAGTCAGAACCCATGGACCACAGGTCCTTCCCAGACTTGGGGAAATTATTCTCTCCCCCATTAATACCCTTACAGGCCCTTCTCCTCTACTCAAAGTCAAGTATCATTTCTCCTGCAACGTTAGCTTTTCAAAATCTAGACATGCCTGTGTCATTGAAGCAGCTTCTCCTTCACTCACCTTCTGTCCCCACCAAAAGTCCCAAAGCAAGAAGACCAAAAGACTAGGATATCAGAATCATTGAATAAAGGAGTAAATAAAGGGAGAAAACACATTTTTAAGATTATGCTACCATTTGATTATATCACTTCCTTGTTTAAAATCCTTCAATAGTTTTTCATTGCTCCTAAGAAAAAGACCAAACTCCTCTATATGGCCAACAAGATAGCGTCCCTCATACCCACATCAACTGAACAGGGAGACCCAAAGGAGTCTGGTCTCATCCCACCTCTGTAGCTTTACGGTAAAGAAAGCTGTCAAATACCCAGTGAGATGATTTTTTCCCAGTTTTCAGGAAACTGTAAAACACCAAAGAACTAACTACCTCACACTGTAAGATCAGAGACCCAGAGAACTGCCCATTGTTAGGACTTTCTGCCTACTCTCAGGGCTGACAGAAATTGCTATTTCTGCGTATAACCTTAACCCCACTGTTACCACAGCCAAGTTTTAATAATAAGAGGACTGAGTAAAGAGAAAGTTTGCATTTTAGAGGACTGCAGTGTCTGTGGAACAGACTATCCCGGCCAGGCTCGGTGGTTCACGCCTATAATCCCAGCACTTTGGGAGACTGAGGTGGGTGGATCACCTGAGGTCAGGAGTTCAAGACCAGCCTGGTCAACATAGTGAAACCCTGTCTCTACTAAAAATAGAAAAAAATTAACCAGGCTTAGTGGCGGGCATCTGTAGTCCCAGCTACTCAGGAGGCTGAGGGAGGAGAATCGCTTGATCCCACGAGGCGGAGGTTGCAGTGAGCCGAGATTGTGCCATTGCACTCCAGCCTGGACAACGAGAGCAAAACTCTGACTCAAAAAAAAGAAAAGAAAAGAAATATACTATCCTTTCCCTAAGCTAACTCTAAGGGGAGTAAAGGGAGTTGTTACGATCCCCAAATCCAAGGGAGGCCCAAGAGAATGACTCACAAAGAATGGCGGTGCCTTTACTCCATAAGTCAAGGGCTAATGATGATTTATTGCCTCTCTTGTCTGAAAGCTGTCTCATCACTAAAACCCTAGATCATCTGATGCTGCTGAAACTGCCACTTCAGGGCATTGAGGGAGTTAGCGGGGAGGTAAGGGAAGAAACCATTCATTTCCTGTGGGCAAGTAGACCAGAGGAAGGTAGCTGGGTTTGAGCAGTCTTGCTAGTGCCCAACTAAGATGTCCCACTGCTGGTTAAGTAAAACCCAACAGCAAGAGATCATGGAATAGAACATGTAAGGTGGGGATTAGGGAGTAGGACAAAGAGGTTAGATCTCAAGCAAGATCTTCCATAGGTTCTACTCAAGAACCACACAAAGGCCTTCCTTTTGGACAATGCTTGCCTCACAGATGCATCCAATAGGAAGTCAGTATTAGCCAGAGGAGAGGCCAACTGAGTCATCACACAAGGATATCTCAGCCTTTGTCTACCATCTCTTCTGCCTCAACACCAGAAAGAAGCATAGGAAAGGGGAGGGGGGAAGGGTGTGAAAACTGACCATATCTGCCTTCCATTTCTTTGTGGTTTTTCTTGTTTTTTTGTTGTTGTTGCTGTTGTTGTTGTTTTTTTTTTTTTTGAGAGATGGAGTCTCGCTCTGTCGCCCAGGCTGGAGTAGAGTGGCACAATCTCAGCTCACCGTAACCTCCACCTCCCGAGTTCGAGTGATTCTCCTGCCTCAATTTCCCAAGTAGCTGGGACTACAGGCGTGCACCACCATGCCCAGCAAATTTTTGCATTTTTTTAGTAGAGATAGTGTTTCACTATATGTTGGTCAGGCTGGTCTTGAACTCCTGACCTCAGATGATCCACCCGCCTCAGTCTCCCAAAATGTTGGGATTATAGGCCTGAGCTACCACGCCCAGCCATGCCTTCCATTTCTTAGTTTACATCTCTGCTCACATCTCCTTGTGACTCTAAATTCTTCTGCCTCCTATTCTACTTTAAAGAACTCTTGTGATTATTGGACCCACCCTGATAATATAGGCCCAGCTTCCTATTTTAAGGTCAGCTGATAAACAACCTTAATACCAGTCACAACCTTAATTCTCCTTTGTGATGTAATATAACATGTTCCAGGATTAAAATGTGGACATCTTTAGGGAGCCATTATTCTGCCTTCCAAAGCATTTGTATTAGTCAGGGTTCTCCAGAGAAGCAGAACCAGTTGGGTGCATAAAGGGATTCAATGAAATGGCTCACATGATTGTGAAGGTTTGATGAGTCCAAAATCTGATGGGGGAGGCTGGGAGGCTGGAGACTCAGGAAAGAATCACAGTTTAAGTCCAAAGGCTGTCTGCTGCAGAATTTCCTCCTCTTGCTGGGGAGAGGTTAGCCTTTTGTTCTTTTCAGGCCTTCTGCAGATTGGATGAGGCCCAATTTGGAGGGTAATATATGCAGAATATAAGAGAGCAGCTGCTTTACTCAAAGCCCACAGATTTACATGTAAATTTTATCCAAACACACCCTCACAGAAAAATCCAGTATGGTATTTGACCAAACAGCTGGGCCCCATGGCCCAGCCAGTTGACACATAAAATTTACCATCAGATTGTTACCTTACCAAAGAGTCAAAATGTCTCAATAATTCATTTATACTTATATCTACTCACTCTCATCAAACTTGTCCTCTCTGGTATAGCCAGAAAGCAGACATTCTCATTTCAATCTTTCCACCATAGTGTTTCTAACTCCAACTCACCCTTTGCAACTTTCTTGAGGAGTCCTTTTTCATGTACTCCCACAATAATAGCTTCTATTTATTGAGTGTGAGAAAAGAAAAATATCTCAGAGAAGTCTGAACTATGTAAAGTATGCAAAATTTATCAGACATAAAGACATAAGACATAAGCATGGGAATTCGGTCACCTCCACCCCTACACTCAAGCCGGAGGCAACTGTTTAAAGGCATTTTTTTCCTGACTAGCTGCCTTACCCATTGTCTTTATGTTCCTGGAATTTGTGATACAGAGAATGTATAGCCAATCAATAACTTAAACTGTTTCAATATAAATTATTGGTAAACAACTTAGGAACTGCCTCTTTTTTCCTTTAGAAACCCACTTGTAACTGCTATTAATTCAGGGCAACTTGAATCTATGCTCTGGGCTGGCCATCCTCAAGCTTTGAGTTCCAATAAACCCTATTTAACTGTATTCTCTGAATCTCATTATTTGACTTAGACAAATGTGTGTCCAACTGTGGATTATGTGCCAGGCACTGCTCTGTTTTACATGCATTAACTATTGAGCCAATTAGCTGCAAGGCCACTAAACTGACCGCTTTTGAAGTCGGTTTTGAAGAGGAGAAAACTGAGGTGCCTGGAGGTGAAGTAACTTACCCAAAGTTATTAAGTTGAGCAAGTGGCCACAGCTATGAAACCTCCTTTGCAAAATTATGACAGTAAGAGAAATTTGACATAGTTGACTTCATCTTGCTTCTGACCTTCAAGCTGTCGTTGGTCATTCTTGGGCATAGATCAAGCTAACTTTGGGAGGAATTTAGTTTATAGTTTATCTTTGAAGCAAGGATGATAACAGCCCCTCCCTAAAAGTACTCTTCTCCCTGTTCAGGGGCTAACACTGCCTTAGTAAGACTAATGAAAGTCCATAATACTAGGATTATGGGAGGGACCTGAATTCTGCTAAGACATAGGTGTAGTTTCTATACTCCCTTACTGCTCAGGAGTCATTGTAGCTAGAAGTCACAAGATTTAAGACTTTCCCAATTGCTCCTAGATATAACATTACTATTATAGAACCTAAGATTTTTTTTTTTTGAGATGTTTTTCAGATGGATCCAACTCAGCTTTGAGACTCATGACTCAACTGTGGTCTAGTCCTGTGGCCCCACTCAGAGGCCTATTCAGCACACAAGGACCATTTTCCACACCCCTATGGATTTATCTCTAACCAATCAACAGCACCCATTCCCTAGCCCTCTGCCCACCAAATTGTTCATAAAAACTCTAACTTTCAAGCCTTCAGGGAGACTTATTTGAGTAATGACTCCAGTTTTCCCATGTGGCTGATCTCTAGTCAATTAAACTCTTTCTTTACTGCAGTGCCTTGGTCTCAGTGAATTGATGGCTGTGCAGCAGACAGGAAAAGCCCGTCGGGTGATTACTGAGCAAATGGCAAAACTGGGATCCAAACATAGTGGCTTTCATAATCTTCCTCTTAATTTCCCGGCTAGAGAACCCAAGCAGAGAAGGTGCCCATGGAGTATATGAAAATTGCCTGTATTCCTTCCATACTTAACATAGAACCATAAAGTAGACTGCTAAAGAAACGTGCCCATAGTAGGGGTAGTGGTAGAACTATCTAGAGTTTCAAAACTGTTGCATCTGAATACCTTTTGATGAGCAACAGCCTCAAATTCAGTCACAATCATCATCTCTCCCTGATTTTTCTATTTCCCCCATCCTCACTTCCTTCAGGCATTTATGTTACCTGCCTGACCTAAGAAAGCAATGGAATCTGCAACGCCAGTTTCAACTTAGATAAAGGCCAAAACTACCTTTATCTTGTTCACAGTTATGTCCCAGTGCTTAATACAATCGTTGGCACATAGCAATGTCTAGTCATCAAAATAGGATCCAGTTAGAAGTGACAGTGAGCAAACAGGGTCAGAGAAATTATATTGCCTAGTATCAGAAAGTCAGAAGGGAGCAGACCTAGGACTCTTTATCCTCAGACTATAAAGCCCACATTTTAAAAGCTCACTACGATATTATGTGTAGATGATGTTTCATTCTGTCTGTTTATAGTTTTGGTCAGTTATTTCAAATAAAGCTGGGATATAAAAATAAAAAAGAGAGATTGGCTTAGGAGACTAACTTATCTTTTGACATAATAAATCAAACTTTACAAAATGCATTGGTACCAGACACAGTGGTGCTTGCCTGTAATCCTAGTACTGTGGGATGCTGAAGCAGGAGGATCACTTGAGCCCAGGAGCTCAAAACCAGCCTGGGAAACATAGCGAGACCCCTTCTCTGCAAATAATTTTTTTAAATTATCTGGGCATAGTTGGCATATGCCTGTGGTCCCAGCTACTCAAGAGACTGAGATGGGAGAATCGCTTGAGCCTGGGCGGTTGAGGCTTCAGTGAGCCATGATCATGCCACTGCACTCCAGCCTAGGTGACAAAGTGAGATCCTATCTCAAAAAACAAAACAAAACAACACATTGCTGTCATATGTGGCATTTGGGGCCAGGAGAACTCTGCATAGTCCTATTCTCTAGGAACTTACCTCTAAGAAGCTGACTTGGATCAGTTAAAATCATGAGCTATCCCAATCATGAATGAAGTTTTGCAAAATAAGGTTAACGAGTCCTATACCCACAAGATTTCAAAGAGTGGAAGTCTATACAGACTTCCTTATCGGTGTGCACTTTCCTCAGACAACTGGCCTTTGAAGGAAATAGATAAACCAGGCCACAGACCAGACAATTACCAGTTTGCCAACTTCGATTATGATTTATTAGACAAGAAAGTAGAACAGTGCTACTCAACTATTAAACAACCTCTGATTTACAGATGTCATTGTTCTGGCCTAACATGCATTATGGAGATGGGATGAAAAGGGAACAGTGGTGAAGTTAATGGAGGTTCTACACGTTTTTCAGTAAATCACACAAGAGCTTGTAGCAAAATAATAAGCTATAAAGTTATCAAGGTGGATATAACACACAGATAAAATGGTATATGTTAACAAGGGCCAGTGGGCTTTTCCCAAAAACCTTTAAAATAATGCATGCAACAGATTTAAATCCCCTCTAATCACAGAATCTGGCATATTGTTTAAAATAACACAAGGCCCAGCAGGGTGGCTCACACCTGTAATCCCAGCACTTTGGAAGGCCAAAACGGGTGGGTCACTTGAGGTCAAAAGTTCGAGATCAGCCTGGCCAACATGGTGAAACCCCATCTGTACTAAAAATACAAGATTAGACGGGCATGGTGGCACACACCTGTAATCCCAGCTACTGGGGAGACTGAGGCAGGAGAATCTCTTGAACTTGGGAGGCAGTGGTTACAGTGAGCTAAGATGGTGCCACTACACTCCAGCCTGGGTGACAGAGTGAAACTTCTCAAAAACACACACACACACACACACACACACACAATATAAATTTAATATAAATTAGATCTAATAGAATGTTCTACTTTGTAGCATTTTTCAGAAATGAAATTATTTAAACAGTAATTTTAATTTCCTTTTATATGTCTGTTTTCTTTATTGATAGAGATCCCCAATCCACATGCCCCTTCCTTCTTAGCATCAGAACTCGTTTTCTTTGATTCAGCAATGCACTGAGCTACAAGGCTGAAGTTCCAGTTTTCTTTGCACCTAGGTTTCCCTGTGCAATTCAGTGGTCAGAGATATAAATTGAACTCCTGTGTGGAACATCTGGGAAGGCTTCTTAGTGGGAACTGACTCAGTTGGGAAAAGGAATATTTTGTTCTTTCGTCCTTTCCTTTTTTTTTTTTTTTTTTGAGATGGAGTCTCACTTTGTCCTCAGGCTGGAGTGCAGCAGTGCCATCTCAGGTCACTGCAACATCCACCTGCCAGGGTCACTCAATTCTCCTGCCTCAGTCTCCAAAGTAGCTGGGAGTACAGGCACGAGCCACCACACCCTGCTAATTTTTGTATTTTTAGTAGAGACAGGGTTTCACCATGTTGGCCACGCTGGTCTCGAACTCCTAACCTCAAGTAATATGCCACCCTCAGCCTCCCAAAGTGCTGGGATTACAGGAGTGAGCTACTGCGCCCGGCCCCTATCTCCCTTCTTTCTTGCAGCTGGTACAAACAGAATGGATAAGATGCAACTAAGACAGTGGAGTAGGAAGAAGGAGACCAGGGAGATGCCAGAACAGCCCTGAATTCCCTAACTCCAGACTCCTTATTTCTGGGAGAGAAAGAAACCTTGCTATTTAAGCTAGTATTATTTCTCAATCACCATAGCTGAACCATATCCTAAGTGATAGACCACAAGGGATCATAATCTCCAATATCAAGATAAAATATGTACGGCCTGGCCAACATGGTAAAACCCCGTCTCTACTAAGAATACAAAAATTAGCCAGGTGTGGTAGTACATGCCTGTAATCCCAGTTACTTGGGAGGCTGAGACAGGAGAGTTGCATGAACACAGGAGGCAGAGGCTGCAGTGAGCCGAGATTGTGCCACTGCACTCCAGTCTGGGGACAGAGTGAGACTCTGCCTCAAAAATAAATAAATAAAATAAAATAAAATATGTGTTATAATTTTTTGGAGGGGGTGCATTTTCAAAGTGGTTAATCCTAATCTTTATATCATTTAAATTGATTTAAAGTGGTTTAATTCTAAACTCACTGAGATCTCTCCACAAATAGTAGTTTAGCAAATCAACAGGAGACTAATTTGGCAGACTGGACAGAATAACCAATTCATTCTTTCAGATATGCATCAAGTTTCTTCTTTGTCACTACACTGATTTCTGACCAAAAAAAAACCAAAAAATCAGAAAAGTCTGTGAAGAGAATCTCTATGGGTTTCTCCATTAGCAAATGAATCTGTCTTCAAATCTTTCAAATTCAGATTCTGCAACTTTACAAAATTGCAGGATTTTAAAATTTTGAATGTATATTAGTGTACCACCACTAACTTGTAGAATACACAAACTTATAGAAGCACAGTCAGTTTTTCCAACATTGATTTACTCAAAATGTTCCATCCTTTGTGAAAAGTCTATTTAAAACTTGAAACTGAGTCAGTCAGCATAGCAAAGGTCCCCCACCCTAGTTCTGGCTGATCACCTTTGTCGGATGTTGTTTAACTTATTCTATCCTGTTTCCTATGATTTGGAAGTTAGATTTCTAACTAATGTTAATGAGACTCAAGTTTGATTTCTTTCTTTCTTTCTTTGAGGGGGAGGGGGACAGGTTTTTTGAGACAGGGTCTCACTCTGTCACCGAGAGCACTGGAGTGCAGTGGTACAATCTCAGCTTACTGCCGCCTCAACCTGCCAGGCTCAGGTGATCCTCCTGCCTCAGCTTCCTGAATAGCTGGGACCACAGGCATGCACCACCATGCTTGGCTATTTATTATTATTTGTAGAGATGGGGTCTCCCTATGTTGCCCAGGCTGGTCTCAAACTCCTGGGCTCAAGTGAACCTTCTGCCTCAGCCTCCCAAAGTGCTGGGATCATAGGTGTGAACCACTGTGCTCAGTCAGGCTTTATTTTTACATGATTTTTACTTCACAGATGGTGCCATGTATTTCACCCTGCATCATATCGGGAATACCTCTTGTTTGGTTTTCTCACTTTTAGTAATGTTTAGTAATGCTTAAGATTAATCAGAGTTCAGTTCTCTACCACCATTTCTTTCTTTTTTTTTTTTTTTTTATAGGGAGTCTCGCTCTGTTGCTCAGGCTGGAGTACAGTGGCACAATCTTGGCTCACTACAACCTCCGCCTCCCAGGTTCAAGCAATTCTCCTGCCTCAGCCTCCCAAATAGCTGGGATCATAGGCATATGCCACCATGCCAGGCTAATTTTTGTATTTTTAGTAGAGATAGAGTTTCGCCATGTTGGCCAGGCTGGTCTCGAACTCTTGAGTTCAGGTGCTCTACCAGCCTCGGACTCCCAAAGTCTTGGGATTACAGGAATCAGTCACTGCGTCCGGCCTCCACCACCATCTCAATGACTATTACTTGCACCAGAGATTTATTAGAGCCTACAAAATAATTTTTTTCAAATTCTATTATTCCTTCTGCATTTATTAGCCAGAGTTTTTCTGCACTGAAAACTTTTTCCTCATCAACCAATGCCATTTGATTGTCCTGAAAAAAATAGTTTATACCAGAAAGCTGAGATGAATGCTTCATTATTTTCCTTTAGTTATCAATGTTCAGAGTAATGAGCTGGGTCCTGGCTCCTCTTGTTCTTAGCCTAAAAGACTTCGAGTACAGCTTATTCATCATTGCACTGGCCCAGTGCATGTTAATGAGTGTTTAGCTACTGCTCTCTACAAGACCTGTTCCTTGACTCTATTAAGTTTTTCTTTATGTTTGAGGAGCACATGGGAGCAAAATAAAGCAAAAGGACCAAGTTAGGGCCAATTTTGATTAAAATTGTAAAAACAAGCACTTCCCTTCTTCCCCTGTTCAATACCCTGCCTGGTCATCCTCCCTAATTCTTAGACGTCTTAAAATGCCACTTGGCTACACAGAGCTGTTCTAAACCTGCTCCGCTCGATGAGGCCTAATGCCTCTAAATTATTCCTGTCCCCATCTGGGTACAAATGCCTGTAAGTCCGATCTTCTTCTTTCAGTTGCCAACTAGTACAGGGGTCCCCAGCCCTCAGGACATGGACCCCAGTACTGTTTGTTGGCCTGTTAGGAAAAGTCCCACACAGTAGGAGGTGATCAAGCATTGCTGCCTGAGCGCCCCCTTCTGTTGCACCAGCAGCAGTGTTAGATTCTCATAGGAACTTGAACCCCATTGTGAAATGTGAGGGATCTAGGTGGCTCCTTCTGATAATCCGATGCCTGATGATCTATCACTGTCTCCCATCACACCCATATGGGAACATCTAGTTCCATGAAGCAAGCCCGGGCTCCTACTGATTTTACATTATGTTAAGTATGTAATAATGGTAGAAATAAAGTGCACAATAAATGTAATGCACTTGAATCATCCCAAAACCATGCCCCCGCCCTCATCCCTGGGAAAACTGTCTTCCGTAAAACCAGTCCCTGGTGCCAAAAAGATTGGGGACCGCTGAACTAGTACAACTTAATGCACATAGGGTTTTAGAATGGAGTACTGAAGAAACATGATACTATCAACTTAAAGTATTACAGTAAGAACGATGGTTGATGCTGACTGGTATAAAATGTTTCCAAAGTCCTTTGCTATTACACTTTTCACCTCACATTGTAGATATAGCCTGTTTTACCCTCAAGTAGACTGTGGACTTCTCAAGTATAGGATTTCATCTTATTCTTGTTTGTATCCTTTAGCACCTATCATGGTTCCTGACCCACAGTAGGTGCTCAGTAAATATTTTGAGTGAGAATGAAAAGTGAAATATTTTCCATGAATAAAAGCTAGTACTATATACTACAGACATACCATCTATACCAGAGCTTGGTATCGAATAAGAGAGGCACATCCACCTTCTGATCATGAATACCTCAGCCACAGCAAGTCTTGGGGCTGGCAGAAAATGGAGGGAGTGCCTCAGAGTGTCTGCATCCATTAGAAACCAAACAATTCAATTGTAGCTATTGAAAGAGGATGATGTTTCATACCATATAGGTGTTTATTTAAAGAAAAATGTTGGCCGGATGCAGTGGCTCATGCCTGTAATCCCAACACCTTGGTAAGCTGAGGCAGGAGGATCCTCTGAGCCCAGGAGCTTGAGACCAGCCTTGGCAACAGAGATAGACTCCATCTTTGCAAAAATTAATTTAATTTTTTTAAAAAAGTCAAATGCCATTCGCAGTAGCTATAGCACTCTAGTTATTGGCCATTGGGAAAAATTCAAAGTCATAATGAACCATTTCTTTAATTTTATTATTATTATTCTCTTCTCTTTATAACTCAGAGGATTTTTTTCTTTTTAAATTATCATTTATTATAGGTTTATTATTATTCTACATTTCCCAATCTACACAAGCCTATAAGACAGCTAAAAGAGATGCGAAAACAATTAATCATGTGAAGGCTCAGCATTCAATTTCCTTTCGTCCCACAGTACCTTTTACAATAAATCTTGAACATGATGTATTTGCATATTCTCCCTGAACAAGGCAGATAGCTTTTGGAAATTTTAGTTCGATTTAGGAGAACCTAACATGTTTTGCCAACCCTTTGTTCATATAGGTAAAGGTACATTGTTCATGTTCATTTTCAATTACACTTGGAAATGTAGTCATCATTGCTAAACTAAGTGTATTTCAATTTGTAGATGTTTGAATCACTATCATTCTCAATATTTCAGTTTTAGTTGAGGTTAGCTATTCAATTCATGCAAATCTTTGTTGAGAACCCTAATTTACACAAACCTAGACATTCATTTTATCACCAAAAAAAATGTGACAAGGATAATATCACAAAGATTGTGATTTCTAATTGTAACTGTGCAAGGAGGCTGCTGCTCTGTGCGTGTGTAGATTTAAATCCTTAAAAAAACTTCAATATCACTTTGAGCTGACAAGTATTTTTATCTGACCATTCCCTGATAATACAAACACATAACCTTCCAACTATTTAATCTTTTACACTTTAGACATATTTATAAGACAAAGCTTTTGAAGCTTAACTTTCAGATCTATGTATTAATAACTCACTTCTTCTCCTGGTACTTCCAATACACTAGTGAATCATCCCACAGTGCCCTTCAGTACAAGCAATAGGAACAACAGACAGTCTATTTCCCTCTCTGCACCCCATGTGATGGATACTGGGGCTCTGTCTCAGCATTTACCAAACAAAGATTTGCCTCCTTTCTTCATCAGACCAGACCTTTCTTGATTATTTTTCCTTTATTTGATCAAAGTGAAACAAAAATTGTAGGTTATCATAAAAGAGATCAGTCAAAAAAGACAGCGCACTGGCCGGGTGCAGAGGCTCACACCTGTAATCCCAGCACTTTGGGAAGCTGAGATGGGCGGATCACGAGGTCAGGAGATCGAGACCATCCTGGCTAACATGGTGAAACCCTGTCTCTACTAAAAATACAAAAAACTAGCCGGGCGAGGTGGCGGGTGCCTGTAGTCCCAGCTACTTGGGAGCCTGAGACAGGAGAACGGCGTGAACCCGGGAGGCAGAGCTTGCAGTGAGCTGAGATCGGCCACGGCACTCCAGCCTGGGCGACAGAGCGAGACTCCATCTCAAAAAAAAAAAAAAAAAAAAAAAGACACTGCACTTTCCTCTTAATCTCTATCAAAATCTATGTCGGGTTATATTTGTTTACTTTTTTAATGTGGTTACTGGAAGATGTAAAATTACGTATGTGGCTCACATTTGTGGCTTGCATTGTATTTCTGTTGGATAGTGCTGATCTGAATCCTACTCATTCTCCCTTAGCCCTGCCCTTCCCTGGAAGGTGGAATCCTTTCAACTTTTGCAAGAGTGCCCAGTTGGTTCATGCCCTGTTAGGAATCAGGCAGCACAGCATGATGTGAGTGGCACGCAAGTGAGCATTACCGCCTGAGCCCTGCCTCCTGTCAGATCGGCAGAGGCATTAGATTCTCATAGAAACGCACATCCTATTGTGAATTGTGCATGCGAGGGATCTAGGTTGGCACTCCTTATGAGAATCTAATGATAAATGCAATGCTCTTGAATCATCCTGAAATCATGTCCACCACCCCCTCCTCCCACAAGTCCATAGAAAAAATGTCTTCCATGAAACCTATCCTTGGTGCCAAGACCACTGCTCTATGGAGTCCTGAGCTTTAGAATTGACCTGGTCTCTCTGTTGTTGGGCAGAGGACAGAGGAATTGCCTACGGCTTGTAGCCAAGCCTATGTGGACACAAACCTATCTGGGCAATGTTCTGGGTGAGGAGATGGGAGTAGCTCTGACCCCTTTATTGCTTTCCAAGGGACAGAAACTGTGGCCCTATTATAACATCCCACTACTCTATCAGGAACACAGGGGAGAGCAGCCTTCTTTTTTAGAAACACAGGAAGCAAATGAGCATGGTTCCTAAACCAAGAAGGAGGCATAGGTAGGAACTTAGCCAAAGTCACGTGTTCCTTCTTCACATAGATCTTGTCTTGGAAGGGAACATGGATGTGAATAAACCCAGGCAGAGAATAGTCCATCTCCATTATCCTATAGTAAAATCTGTTTCCATCACAAACAGAAAAGCTCACCTGGTGATGTTAGGAAGCTCAAGACCCCACCAAAAAGGAATTTTCTAAATGTCTTACATAGAAGGCTCACTAACTTCCAAGGCTGAAGAGACCAGCACTATGTCACCTGTGAACTGGGCTATAAATATCTTGGTGAAGAGAAAATAGCGCATCCATTTTTAAAGGTTTGCAAAAATACTAATTATCAGGATGACCTGGGGGGAGCTTTTCAAAAGCCTGGTCTCCACCCTAAACCCACTCAGTAAGGATCTCTGGAGATTGGTCAATGTAAACCAATGTCCAGAGCCTGCATGATGCTCACCCTTCCTACTAGGCAAAGAGAAATTCTTACAGAAATGAAATGAGGCCAGATTCTGTCTCTTGATTCTCTAGTGAGTTTTTATGCTGTACGGGAAGAAAGGGTGGTGTGGGACGTTGTGCTAAGAACTGAAATGGGGACACATGTTAAGGAACATGTATACCATAAAATGATTCATGGATTACATTCAGCAAGCTTATAATGTATAATATATCCAAACAATATCAGTTGTTAGATACATTTAGACATAAATTCTATGTATTGTTCTCACAGTATTTTACAAATACACTAATGTGTCATTATGATTCTGTTCTTAAAAATTAATACCTGAGGATGTGGTATTATTGCTGGGAGATATTAGCTCCTTGTTGAAGAACAGAAAACTCAAGTATAAGGTAGTATGAGCATCTATTGTTCTTATCCATTAGGTTCTCTCTTTCCACGAGGAAAATGCTCTTTCCTGATCCATGTGATATGGGAGTAAGTGTCAATTATAATTATAGGATCTTTCCTGACATCTGTCCACAAGAGTGAGCAAATGATCCAATCCTTGGCTTCCCAATTATGATATTCCATACTGCGATCGATCCAAGGATCAAACAAGATCAAACCCCAAACTAGGGGATCACTCTGTGATATCGAATATATGGATCCTGAGTGAGTCTTTTTCTTCTCGCTGAGATTTTGACCTGGGAGAACCTTGAAGCCTAGAGCGTCTCAGAATCCTTTCCATTTGTTCCCAATTAAGTAGGAGCCATGGTATAGAGGACTGGCAAAATTCGGTTCCAGGGATGGACACAAAGTTTCATAACTATATTCTCATCTGTCTGGCCACAGTGACCATGCCCATCAGTGTAACGTGCAGGATTTCTGTTTGGTGACTAGGGTAAAAGGGAACCCCTCTCTTGTTCTGGACAATATGGTGTATCGCTGGGACACCCGAGGCTGCTACAGCCATTTGACTAGCTGGGAGAAGTCAGTACAAGAATGTGGTCAACACATGAAGGACAGAGCCAAAAGAAACATTGACATGGAGACAGACTGGATCAAACCTCTGCAGTGCAACCTCTAGTTATGTAAACCATGTAACTCCTTCATTATTAAAGCCAGTTTAATTACATTTTCCTTCATGTGCAACTCTAGAATTGCATATAGAATTAAGTGCTAAGAATGAGAAAATAAACCTCTTAAAGACAGACTTGGCAGAGAGGAAGCAGGCCAGCAGAGGGCAGTGTGCAACCCGGTGTCCCAACCTAAAGGTTGGTGATCCCTACCCAAAGGCTGTGTCAGCTGCCATTTATCTCCTCAAATTACACCATAATTTCCCTCACAGTAAAGAAACTTTTTCCTGTGCTGATGACTAAAAAGCATGAAAAGTAGAAAATCTTTTCTATTCTATTTAAAGTAGAAAAACTAAAGATAGCAGAGAGTATTGCCTGTTTCAAGAAAGAGGAGAGAAGGATCTCTAGTACTGCTGCGCTCATCAGACATCATGGTCTGATCCCTGTAGGCATTTGAGTTTACAAATCCTGCAGAAACTGCCACACAACTGATTTAGGGAGCAGACGGAGAGTCAGGGAGGAATATGGTATTTAAACATAAGTCCAGTTTAACTGAGAGGGGCAGAAAGAGTATTCTGACAAAAAGGAATATCACGTGCAATGACCCCATGGCAGAAGAGCATCAGCATACAAAGGCAGCAGAGCCAAAGAGGCTGGAATGGAAAGATCATTGAGGAGCCTATAGTTGGTTGACTCTAAAGAATCACTCAACAGCATTTATTCTGGAAGCTTAACCATATGTAATTGTAACCAATTGTAACCATATGTAACCAATATGTAATGGAGGTCTACAACTTAAAAAGACAATGTATTCTAATAGTTTCTATTGATTTCTTCAGACTATGTTTAGTCACTTAACTAAGGCATGCATAGAATCAGGAGGCTATCATGATCAAAAGAGTATCGCCATGTGAGAATCTTTTTTAAGTTATTAATATATAACTGCTTCAAATCTTCTCATTCATGAGTTTTTATTATATCAAAGTAGCTCATGTCATGTAGTATGCTAAATTTGTTTCCATTACTCAAGCCCACCAAGAGGCGTCAGGATCTTTTTAAGAATACTTTCAAATACAACACCGAGAATATCATACAAAACGCAGTTCAGATGTACCTGTTACTGTAGAGGTTTTACAAGATGAATGATATGTGAAAGTGAGACATAAGGAAATGTATATTTATTTGTGTTTTTCTTTAATGGCATAAATTCCAGGAACAGAGCACTAGGAAAAGAAAGTTGAATTGTGCACTCTTTAAAAAACTAATTTTTCAAGGGTTAAATGATAAACTTTAAGACGATATCCAAGAGGTAGGATAATTATGGTTCTGTGTTAGAGTTACAGCCTCTGTAGACACATTTTGAGTCAGAATTTCTAACAGCTTCTGTTTCCAGTACTTCTTACCTCCTGAGCCAGGACTAGCCTGAATCAATTTTTTAAATGACCACGATTAATATCAGATGTTTACAAAATCTTACTAAGCAAAAATCCATGTGATTTTATGTAAGACAGTGAAAGAGAATCAAATATAACCCTAGATTTATTAATATATTCTCTTTAGTTGTAAAGAAAAAAAGATGGGACATGGTGTGATGATATAAAAGACAGAGGGAACTTTCCAAGTGAAGCATATTTCTGCATGGTGAGATAGAGCTAGACTTGTTAAGAGTGAGGACTAGGAGTCAGACTGCCTAGTTTATACCATTTATTACCTGTGAAACTTTGTACAAGTTATTTACCCTCTCTACATTTATATTTTTTCGTATGTAAAATAGAGATGATAATAGTGTCTCATCAAGTTGTGAAGATTACATAAGCTAATCGTGTTTAAACAGAACAGCATCTGGTGCATAAGAAGGTCTTCATAAATATTATTATGTCCCTGGTACATAAGTGTTGTCATTTGCAAGATGTCTAGTAAGATGAAGAAATATTATAGGTGTCCATAGCTTGCTCTTTCTAGGAAACTGCTGATCACTGTCTTAGAATTCATAGACTTCTCCTGATGACCTGGAACTTTGTTGGAAGCTTCAGAATTGATTCCCTAAGCTATTTACCTGCAATATTTCCTAAAGGTCAGTTTCTGAGAATGTCTGAACAATACTTGAATTTTACAGTTCCATGTATTAAGTAAATTATTTTTGTTAAATGATTTCATTTTTGAACACTTATTGGCACATGACACAATACAATGGCTGATGGCCACTTTTCCTTTTTGCTTTATAACAAAACTCTTCTTAAGGTAGGACAAGGAGCTGCTTCTTTAGGCTTAGGAATTTCCCTGCACAAACAGAATGTATGTCAAGGCTAAAAATTGGGTTACTGTGCAAACAGGGGAAAAGTGATGTGCACATTACTTATTATCCTATTTTTAGATTCACTGCCTGCCACACTGCTGCTAGAGTTATATCTGAAACACAGATGGGATTGTGTTATTCTACTACTTAGTCTTCAAATGGCACTGCCTAGAAAATGTCCAAACTCCTTAACAAGTCCAAGGCTCAAAACAATCTGGTCCCAATCTGCCTTTGTAAGCCTGTCTCCAGTCATTCCCTTCTCTACATCCATGCTGATTTCTGAATGCATCTTGCACTTGCTTCTCTACTCCTTTATTCATCTGGTTCCTATGATTAGAACACTTTCCTTATCTGGCACATTCTCTCCCACCAAGCTCAACTGATATGCTATGTGTGTCAGGCTTCATGCTTACTTCATCTCTCACTCGCTTCCAGGAAAAATTAATCATTTTCTCTCTGGATCTTGTAAAGGCTTTATTTCAAGTACCGTGCTGGGGATACAATGGGAAGTCAAAACAGACAGAGATAATGTGCTCTGCCTTTGTGGAGCACACAGTTTAATGGAGAGTAAGACATTAATTAATATCCCAAATATAAATTAAAACTATATAAGAAGAGGAATATGGGGATATAAAATCATTTAGGATTTTTAAAGGATTTTCTAAAAGATCTGAAGAATAGCAGTAAACTAGGTGATGGGGGTAGGAAGAATATTCTGATTAAAAAGAATATCATGTGCAAAGGCCCTGTGGCAGAAAAGAGCTTCAGCGTGCAAGGGCTGCAGACCCAAAGAGACTGGAATGGAAAGATTATTGAGGAACATAGGCCCTGAAAAATCACAAAATAGCCTTTCTTCCCAAACCTTAGTCTCCTCCAGTTAATCAACCCTCTTTGTCATCTGGAAGAAGATAATGTGAGATTTCAAGAAAATTCAATATGGAATTAGTCGTATTTTCACTATCCTATTGATACTGAAAATTGGCCCCATGAACTACATAATTCATATTTCATAAATAAAATTCATAAGTGATCTTCCAGCACTACTTCCAGCATTCATAAATGAAATTTTTTCTTTTTTTTTTTTTTTAAATTTATAAACGAAAGCGGTTTATTTGACTCACAGGTCTACATGACTGGGGAGGTCTCACAATCACTGCAGAAGGCAAATAAGAAGCAAATCATGACTTACATGGCAGCAGGCAAGAGCTCATTTTATTCTTTTTAGGTCTTTATGTACTGCTTCTGACTGGCTGTTCGTGAGGTACAAAAGCTGTGCCCAGAACCGGGAGTTTTCACTGCTCAGAAGATAAGGTAACAGCTTGTTTTTACTGGAAGGAGTAAATCAACAACCTTCTCCTGACTTCCACCGCCAGTACAACCCTGCCCAGCACCCCCAACACACACACGCATACCCAATATATCTTGTAGGGTGTAAGTAAACTAATTGTTAGGGAAATCAACAGCCCCTTATTTATTAGGTTACATTCTTCACAAGATTTCTAGTATCATTGATATTAGAAAATTGAGCATATTGTTCTGAAAGTAAACTCTTTCAAATATTCCTGAAGAGACTGGTTTGCTGAAGCCTTTTCATAGAAAAAAGAAGGGGGGGGATACATTTAATCATTCAGGGTTCATTAAAAAAAAAACAAGGTTTTTTTTTCTCTGTTTTTTCTTTAAGACGAATAGTTTTATATTTGAATTCTGCATATATTATAATTATGGTTAGGATATGCAGTGATTTGACATTTATTCCAGTTACTCATTCAACACATATGTATTAACACAACATGGACTCCTCATTATGACAGTTATGATCACAAATATTTTTGATCTATGTATTTTATTTCTTTAATTCACAAAACTGAAGTCTCATAGAAAACAAAGTAATTCCTATAAGACTTACAAATCTGTTTTATCCACTTGATCTTCATATGCAGAAATATCAGGTATTAATTTCCACTTTGTGATTGAGGATATTAGCATGCCATAACTAATTATAGCGCAGGTCCCAGAAATGAAGGATGAGGCGGCAAGAATTTTGAAGATGAGTCCAGAATCAAAGCACTCTATCACTTTTGATAGAATCAGAACAAAACTTTCCATTCCGTTTATGTGAAGTAGGTTACAGAGTAAAGCAAAAATGTAACCAGTTTCTCTCTCAATTCTAAAATTAGGGTTTTTGTGTTTTTACTAAATGCCTTTGTTGGAGCTTCTCTCTACTCAGGACAAGAAGTCCCACGTTGATATAGAGAAAATGGAGTCATGGCAGACAGGGCTGTGCCAAATTTGTGCTGGTAACCCTGCTTATCACTATAAAAAAGACCATCATCTGTTTGTCCATAGGCAGCCTGTGCTCAACTAGACATCCAAGCTCATTGTAACTATTCCCTGCTAAGTTCAACTTCAGGTTCTCTCTGTTCTCTTTAAAGGAAAACTTACATGACTCTTTCCTTGTATTGCAGTAGTTTATACTTCTGTCTCCATCTGTCAGGTCTTTAAGTCCTTATAATATCAAACACTCAACCAGAAATTTATGGCTGTGGGGATATTGAATTGCCTCCAAACAGAAATAGGAGAGACGGCATATTGAATTGCCTCCAAACAGAAATAGAAGAGAGAATTTTCCTCCGTTAAATCACTGTTTCACAAATAGTTATCTTTGTGATTTTGGAGAACACACACTCAATATTTTATTTACAACCAAGGGTCACCCTGCTTCTTATGTTTGTGTGTGTTTAGAAACACTTTAAGAAAACAGTGCATTTGCAATAGGATGACCCCTTTAAAATCAGATCCTTGAGAATTTTGAAATTATCATGAGTAGAAGCCGGAAAAAAACTAAAAACTGACATTTAAAACCTGTAAAAATATTTTATCTTGCAAGACATAAGTCACTTCAGTTCTCTTATGAGACTTGCTATTTCTTTGTTTTTGATTAGGAGTGAATGGGCTCCCTTAGCTATAAAAATAAAAAATAAGTATTAATCCATTGTCTTTGGGAATAACTCTGAAGCTCCATAAACACTGAAGCTGGCATTAGGAATGAGAAACTATCAGCTCAGTGCACTGATATAAACTGGATGGAGTCTCTGCAGACATTGTTGCTTTTTTTATGGGACAGGCAGTCAGGAAGAGAAAATGTTTTTTTTTCCTTTGAAACTTAGAGTATACTACGCCTAAAAATTATTCCTCATTTGTGTGACGAGATTGTATTTTTGTTTGAGCAGAAACTCTGAGATGAGAAGCTAAAATCAGAAAACCTGGGAAAAGCATGTATAAAGCCTTCTTTGAATCAAATTAGAAAAGGGACTCAGAAAAGACTGGACAAAACCTAATGACTTGCAAGCAGGAACACACTGTTAATGTTCTTTTTGTGCTGCTTCACCTGAGACAACCCAGACTTTGAGAAATATGCTGATTTTAGATCATTATGTTCTGAGGTCATTAATTCATTGGCCAGAGTATGAGGTCACACCCACACCCAGTAAGTAGAGTTAGGACTGTCCTTGAAGAAGACAGTGGATATCCCACTGTCAATTACCTGTGAAGAGGCAGTTTCACAAACCCTTAGCCTTTGGTGAGAGCAAAACCCTTTTACCTATTTCTTGCCCCATGGCTATTTATAATAAACCTACAAAAACAAACAATTTCTGTTGCTTTCCTGGTAATGAGGATCAAGTCACTGTCAGCTGCCTGGAGGTAGGCTGGGGAGCAGCCCTACCTGTTCTAGAGCTAAGCATGAGTGTCCTGGTAAGACTTCCTAGGAACACGAGTCTGGTTCTCTGGATTCTAAAGGTCGCCCCATCAAGTAGCAGTTGTACATTTTTCAGTGCTAAACTTCCATTGGATTATATCCAAGTATATGGTTTAACAAAACAGTAAATACAATAATAACTAAAATGAAAAACTCGCTAGAGGGGCTCAACAGCATATTTGAACTGCAGAAGAAAGAACCAGTAAACTTTAAAACAGACTAGTTAATATTATCCAGCCTGAGGAATATAAAAGAAAAAGGGTGAATTAAAATATATATAGTCTCAGAGATCTATGGGACACCATCAAATGTACCAGTATATGCATAAGGAAAGCCCAAAAAGAGAAGACAGAAAAAGGAATAAAGAATATTTAAATAAACAATGGCTGAAACTTCCCAAATTCAATAAAAATGATTAATCTGCACATCTGAGAAGCTTAACAATTCTCAAATAGAATAAACTCGAAGATAGCCACACCTAGACATATCATACAGTTAAATTATGCTAAATTTGACCCTGAGGCTGTCTTCATATCTTTATGCCCTACATAAGGACCTAACTTAGTACATAAAGACTTAACTTAGAATATATTTTTGGTAACAACTGGCTGCGTCTCAGCCAATAACAACAGTCAAGCTTCAGCCAATCCCAGACAGCCAACTGATCAGACCATGTCGACATAAGGCAAATGCCAAGCTATACATAATCAAGCTGTTTCTGTACCTCACTTCCATTTTCTGTCTATAAATACTCCTTGTCCATGTTATGAAGCGGAGCTCTCTGAACTACTGGTTCTGACTGGCTGCCCAATTCACAAGTCATTAGTTGCTCAATTAAACTGTGTTCAGTTTAATCTGTCCAACATTTTTCTTTCAACAATATTCACACTGTCAAAAGACAACAGCAAAGAGAGAATTTTGGAAATAGCAAGAAAGTGATTCATTATATACAAAGGATTCTCAATAAAATTGACAGCTTACTTCTGATCAAAAATTGTTGAAGCCCGAAGGCAGTGGGATGATGATATTCAAAGGATTGAAAGAAAAACAATCTGTCAACCAAAAAATTTACATCCAACATAACTAGCTTCAAAATTGAAGGAGAACTTAAGATGTACTCAGACTTTAAAAACCTGAAAGTCATTGGCAGTTAACTCCTGGCCAAAACCAACCTATCTTAGATTATTTATACCTTGTGGCCTAATGGGAACTTTATGCTCCCATTATGGCTCCCCTTATCTTAGAGTTGAAACACTTGATCCTCAATTTATTCCAAACTAAAAATGGGACTGTATCTCTGAATTTGCTTCGAATATATTTTATACATCAATGGGAATTGATAAACACTTATTAAACTTTAAGGTCACCAAACAGCAGATTTAAAAGTACACCTTCTCCTATTTTGAACTGAAATGTGGATGCAATTCTGTCTCTCTGAATCTAAGCATATGTCCATAATGTAATTTATGTTCTTTCTCTAAATGTATTTATTGGTCCATCAGGTAAGAATCAAGAGAGGTCACTAGGAAGGTGGAAAGAAGTTACTAACTGTAACCATTTTCCAAAATTTACATCAAATTTTCAGTAACTCCTAATAGTTGCATAGGCGAATACACCTCAGAAAAAGATGCTCATCGTTTGACAGCTCTGAGTATAGGCTTTGCTCATCTTTAGCAGAGATGATGCTTTTTTAAAAATCAAGCACTAGCTATATTCATTTGCTCATCTGGATATACTGACCTCGGTCTGATTATCTTTGACAATTATGTTCAAATCAGCCTCCTCTACTCCTAGAAATCCTATCACAGGGCTCTTTGTATGTTTCATTTTTTTTCTAACTCAGTAGCTCCATTAACCTGTCTGGATTACTTGTCTTTTAAAACCAAAATACATCGTCCTCTATAAATCCTTTTCTGATATCCTGAAAACTGGTCATTCCCTCCTTGGCAGTTCCATTTCCACTTTTATTTCTGAAAAGTACATGTCATATTATCCAGTAATTATCTGCCCACATGGCTGCCACTACCACTAGACTCTGATTCCTCCAGGAATAGCACCTCTCGTGGATCTCTGTATCCCTGACACTCAACACAGTAAGCAGCAAAGTGAAGGGCTCAGTGAGGACTGGTTTAATGAATCACCTGAAATACGTTCCTAAACTTCACTAATGAATTATATATATAAAAGCCTATAATGCAGTAATTGGAGTTTTTTTTGTTTTTTTTTTTTTAAGATGGAGTCTTGCCCTGTAGCCCAGGTTGGAGTGTAGTGGCGCGATCTTGGCTCACTGTAACCTCTGCCTCAAGCAACTCTCCTGCCTCAGCCTCCCAAGTAGCTGGGATTACAGGCGCATGCCACCATGACCAGCTGATTTTTGTGTTTTTTTAGTAGAGACAGGGTTTCACCATGTTGGCCAGGCTGGTCTTGAACTCCTGCCCTTGTGATATGCCCACCTCGGCCTCCTAAAGTGCTGGGATTACAGACGTGAGCCACCGCGCCCAGCCAGAGATTCTTAATGTAACAGTGTCTAACACCAGCAACCTGAAAATAAGATACTCTCTGATAATTCACCAATGTAAAGAAAATCCTCCGCTTCTTCATGACTACTAGTGATATAGAAGGACGTGAGTAGTCAATGCATTAGGGTACTTTGTGTATGTTTTATTTACTCGAACACATGAAGCAATACCCTTAAGAAGTAATGAATATTGGCCAGGCACGGTGACTCACACCTGTGATCACAGCACTTTGGGAAGCCGAGGCAGGCAGATCACTTGAAGTCAGGTGTTCGAAACAACCCTAGCCAACATGGTGAAATCCCATCTCTACCCAAAATACAAAATTATGGGCGTGGTGGTGCATGCCTATAGTCCCAGCTACTTGGGAGGCTGAGGCGGAAGATCACTTGAACCTGGAAGGGAGAGGTTGCAGTGAGTCAAGATACACTCCAGGCTGAGTGACAGAAAAAAAAAAAAAAAAAAAAAAAAAAAACAGTAATCAGTGTTAACCTCAGCAATTTGATCACTCATGCCAATCTATGTCGGATCAGCTCTCTTTACAAGTATTTCAAATGTGCCAATGCGTGTCTGAAAATAACAGTGAATTCAGCCTTTGTCCTGGAATGCAGTATATACAGTCAAGTAACTTACAGCACCTATGTTAGTCATTTTATCTCCTTTTACCTAGTACAACGTTTGGCATAAGGTCAATGATAAATGGGTGTTGAGTAAGTTAATTAAACACAATTGTCTTGATTTAAATAATATGAGTATTTCCTGCATCTTTTTCTTGTATTTACTCCTGCTTCTATTCCTAGTCAAAGGCATGATCCTCTCTCTCAACACATCTTGTCACTGAGGAAATAAATCCTTTTTTCAGAATGATTTTCTGTAGTTATTCCTCTAGAGATCAATTCAGCCTCCATCTGCAACACTTGATGTCTCAAATAGAATTGCTTTCCTAGTTTTCCATTTCAGAATTTGCACTGAAATAGTAACAAGTATAATTTGATCACACAGAAATAGTCTCTTTTCATTAAACTCATATCCCTTGTGAACCTTCTTGAGTTTATTCTCAAGACCTTTCTAAATGATTTTCTGCAAGACAATGATAAAACTTCTTATCTCCTAATTTTTCTTCAACCTTTTCTTTTCTAAAACCTTTAGTATTTCTTTTTCTACATCAACTCTTATTTACGTTTATTTTTCCAAGACTCACACATTGGTCTAAAGATCAGTCTCAGTAATGTTATCTCCTCTTGTCCTACTTTTAAATACTATGGAGTCACCCTTTTGTCTGTGGTAAAATAGATTTCAGTGTAATCAACATATTGGAAAATGAAGTGCTTCCTCACTATCCTCTAAATAATGGGTCATTTGGAAAGAATTATATCTGTTGTATGAGAAACAATTCTAAATATATTCATTGGCCATCTTAGATGAATTCATGCTGGTAGAATATCAGTTTCTTACTACATTAGTTTGCTTGGGCTGCTATACAAAATACCATTGACTGGGTGACTTTAACCACAAATATTTCCCACAGTGCTGGAGGCTGGGAAGTCCAAGATCAAGGTACTGATAGATTCAGTTCCTAATGAAGGCACTCTTCCTGGCTTGTAGACAGCTGTCCTTTCTCACTGTGTCCTCACATGGGTGAAGAGAGAGAGAGAGTGTATGTTCTCTGGTGTCTCTTCTTCTAAAGCCACTAACCCTTACATGAAGGACTAACCCATGATCCCATCTAAGCCTAATTATGTCCCAAAGGCCCCATCTCCAAATACCATCACACTGGGAGGTAGGGCTTCAGCATATAAGTTCTTGGTGGACACAATTCGGTCCACAGCACTAACATAACCCTGTTAAACAGAATAAGTCATAGATAAAACTCAGCCATCTCATTCTTCCTTTAAAGTATACACCTTTCTGATTCATATTAGAATTGTTATCAAAATTTCTGAAATGGTAGAACTTTAAAATAATTGACAATACGACTAATGATCACAATGAGCATCACAACTCTCTGCCAGGCACTCTGAATCTTTTTTTAAATTTCATCTTGGCCAAAGTAGGCAGGTCAGTTTCAGAGGTTTCAACTTCACTTTCTCCACTATGCTATTTCTTATAGCCAAAGGCTGCAATGTGGGTATTATTCCATCTGCTAAATATATCAATCCCAATTATACATTTAGAGAGGCTGGGCATGTTACCACTAGGTAGGTCTGCAGAACGTGAACCTGACTTTAGTCAGGACTGCATTTGTTACTGGTCTCCATAGGTCTCCACTTGGGGGTCTCACGATGAATCTGTTCTCCAGATAGGAATGTCAACTCAGATCCCGAGTCTGCTCTTCAACTGTGTGCACTCTTCCACTGCAGATGATAAAGACATCCTTATTATTTAAGAAGAAGATTATAGAAGAATCTTCTACAATTAGATTATAGGATGCCTCTGGCTCCCACTTAGAATTTATTCTTTTTGTTTCTGTATACCTCTTCTGTGGACACCACTTATTAATCTACTTACTAATCTCAGTCAACTACTTATTAATCTCAGTTTCTCATCCCTCTGCCTGGGAGCAATAAATCATAGCAATAACCAGCTACCTCCACTGTCTTTATAGGCATTTTTGCCCTCTATCTTTTAATTACCTGAATTATGGCACCTGCAAGGGTGTTCTCATCCACAGGGACATTTTCTCTGATCACCTCCAGTGAAAACTTTAGAAATTGGACCACCACCATGCACCAGAAATAATCAATGCCCTACACATCATTCAGGGTGGTGCCTTTTTGCCCGATGGGAGTAAGCAAGCTAGTTCCCAAATATTCATCTTATTGTCAATTTTCTTGGGCCTCCCCATGTCCAGTACCATCACTTTAGTTTAGATCCTCAAGAAATAGATGCATCGCAGTTCTAAGAAAATTTTGGCCAGGATGGGAGGACTTCAAAGTCATCCATTAGAGGAATCTGGTGTCCTGCACTGGTACCACTAACATGTTCAGTCATAGGCTGGGAGCAGCCAGGGTGAGCCTTGACTAGTAAGAATGTGGTACTAAATTAGCTGGGTTTGTCAGTTAAGATCTGAAACAGGAGGTCTAAGTGACACTTTTTTTGTGTGTGTGGTTGCTACAATAGGAGAGAGTCCTTGTTTGGAGAAATTTACACTGTTATATTTAAGGATATTGGGCATTATGTCTAAAATTTGTTTTTAAATGTTCCAGAAAAATGATAATAGTGAGAGATTAAACAAATGTAGCAAAATGTTAATAGTTGGAGAATACAGATGAAGGTTACATGAGAACTTTCATGCTGTTCTTGCAACTTCTCTGAAAGTTTAAAAGTATTTCAAAATAAATTAACTTTTAAAAATGTTTTAAATCTAAGTTGTTTTGTAAACCTAACTCAAATGAAAAATAAAATGTTTCACACTTAAGTTAATTACATTATAAGGAAGTGAGTCCACATTCCTTTTACATATAAATTAAATTGGAGGAAGATACAAAGTGAAGAGAAGACTTTCTAAAATATTAAAGTAGATTTTTATTCTAAAGGAAAAAGCCTTGTTTTACCCATATGAAAGCATATATATATATGTGACAATACTGGAGGAGAGAAAACGTCTTCAGAAGGTAAGAAGAGGGTGAACCCAGAACATGTGAAGAGGAGTATGCTTTCTACAGGGGGATGGAAACTATTGTAACTAGAGACAAAGCAGACACAGCAGGTCAAAATGGTGCTGGAGGGTCTATAATATTTTTTGGAAAGTTTCTATATTCTCAACGAAAGATAAGGCAATATTAGACAGTAGGTAGGGAGAGGTATGAGAGGAGATTTGTGAAGAAGGTAGCCTTGAAATAATCATTTGGGAATGACTATTTCAGTAGGAAACAAGCACACTAGGAGGAACAGGGCTATGGCCAGATGGTAGTCAGTGAGTGCTCATCTAAGATTTGTTCTATGTATTGGCTTCTTATTGATGCTGTATTACCACATTACCACATACTTGTGGCTTGAAACAACAGAAACTTTTACAGTCTGAGAAGTCAGTACTCTGAAATCAGTTTTGTGGAGTTCAAATCAAGGCACAATCAGGGCCACATCCCTCTGGAGCGTCTAAGGGAGATGCCATTTCTGCGCTTTTTCCAGCTTCCTACATTCCTTGATCATAATCCCTTTCCCTATCTTCAAATCCACCAGGGTAGCATCTTCAAATTTCTCCCTCTCCTGGACCTCTGATTCTATCTTCACAATTCCTACTTTGAACTTCAACCTCCTACCACCCTCTTATAAGGATTCGTGTGATTACATTAGGCTCACCCTGTAATCCAGGATAATCCCCCCATCTCAAGAGCTGTCATTTAATCACATCTGCAAAGTCCCACATTCACAGGTTCTGGGGATCAGGACACGGGCATCCTTGGTGGGGGCATTACTCTGTCTATCACATACGATGACTGAGAAGTGAACACAGTCAAAAAAGTTGCGTTTTTCTACAGCTGATGGGAAAGAAGCCATGGAAGAAGCAGAGAGCTTGGTTTTTACCACAATTGTAACTCTGCCAACCCTGGAGGGAGAGAGGACTAAACAAGCTAAAGATAATTACAATGATAGACCTTAAAATCTAAGTTGGATAAGAAAGAATGAGAAGACACATTGATGGGGGTGAGGGTGATTCATAATGAGACAGCAGTAAGGCCAATGGGCTAAAGGTCTGGATGGTGTCAAAGCATTGCTAAATAAGATGCCTCAAGTAGACTAGTAAATGCTAGGACTCAAGATTTCAGAAGCATAAAATCATGAGGTCAAAGATGTGACCACAGAAAAGAAGCGCTGAGGTGAGGTGAAAGAACACTGATTGGATTCAAAGGGGCCACTCAGGAATTGCTGTGATTAAGAAAGCTGGAAAGAGGTAATTCACTGAATAAAAGGAGTTAGGTTGATATTTGTTGACAGATGCAGGCCATGGAAACTAGAGTAAAACATTTGTTTCTAAACATGCTTGTTCCAGCTAATCCTGTAGTTTTGCCTTGTTAACATACCAAAAGCCAATTCCTAAGTATTACTAGATAGAAAATTAAAATCATTCCTGTGCTGATCTCTTTCGTGAATTGCTAATAATCTGGGTTACTTGGTATTATGGGCTAAATTCTGCCCCCAATAATGCCTACGGCAAAGCCCTAAACCCCCAGTGCCTCGGAATATGAAGGTATTTGGAAATAGGACACTTAAAAAGGTAATTAACATGAGCGTGTCATAGGATGGATTGTAATCCAATCTGATTGGTGTCCTCATAAGAGGAGGAAATTAGGACACACACACACACAGACACCATAGGTGGGTGCACAGAGTGACAATCCTGATGACATGGCAAGAAAGTGGCCTCCTGTAAGGCAAGGAGAGAGGCTCAGGAGAAACCAAACCTGACTCCTTGACTTCTGACTTCTAGCCTCCAAAACTCTGAGAAAATAAATTTCTGCTGTTGAAACCATCCAATTGGAACCACCATGCCTACTTTGTTTTAGAGATTATTAGCTAGAAATTGTTCCTCGTTTTAACACCACTTTAGAAATTTCTTCCTACCTGGAAAGTTCTTTTTCTTTAGGATCTCGGAATTCATTTCCTCTTACTTAATTCCGACTTCTCAGAGTCTTAGTGAAAGCGAAGTGAGGAGTATTAATGGGAGCAGAGAGAGGTGGTGGGCAAAATCCCATTATGGTCTGGACTTGACTTTGATCTGCATGGAGGCAGTCTTGGTATATGGAGACTGTGTTGTGAAATGCTCCTTGGAAAATATGCACGAGTGAGTCTTCCACAGGCTGTGTCTGGAAAAGTCTGAGTGCAAGCCGGCAGTAATTTAAGAGCAACTTAGGAGTCCAAGTTCTTTCTAGCCTGTCTCTACCACATGTTTTCCTTGTGACAACTGATTTTCCCTTGACAGGCTAAGGGTTTTGTCATTTTTGAGTTAATATGTTTTTGCTAAAACATTCAGGAAACAAGCAGGAGTAGGAGAATAGGATGTACAGTTCTAAGCAAACAAGCAGTGAAACATAAAAATTTAGTGCCTTATGAAGGAGAGCTTGGCAAGATGATCCGCATTCTCCCACCAAAGACATTAAAAAGGCAAATGTCTCCATTTGGAAATGTTACAATGGGAACATAATGTTGTGTTCTTGTGTAGTCCAACTCGTATTTTTTAGCTACCATGACATTAATTTGTGGATAGGTTTCTACTCTTTTGGATCTTCAAATATTGGTAGAAACCATGAAAGTTTTGGTCACCAAATAATTTGTGGAGTTCCAGTAGGGAAAAAAGGAGCAGATATTGGTTAGTAAACACAAGCTGGGTAAAAGTCTTCACATTGTTTATTTCCCATGTCACCCGTCTGATTCATCTTTGGCAGCAGAGGCCTTTTGTAAAAGTCTACACCTGGTGTCCTCAATTGAGGCAGGCCACCTGCCCCAAGAGGAGCCAATCCACTGTAACTACTTGGAGAGCAACCTTCACAACCTTCACAGCCTTCACAGCATCCATTAGGTAGCACACTCCATCTTTAACTTGTCCTATGAGGCCTTCCTGCTGTTCCGTCAGCTCCTGCACCAAGTGCAGGGTGGATGCTCTCATCCAGAACATATCTGGATTTAATGATGCTCCATTTGACAGCCAAGACTGTGCAGAAACAGTAGTCCTGCCACGAATGCCTATCACTGCCAAAAATGCATGGCAAGAGGAGAGCGTGTGTTAGAATGCTTACAGCACAAAGGGGTACGTGCATGTATTTTTAAACAAACAGCAAAATTTAAACTGTAATTATTACTCATGCCTCCTTCATATGAATTTCCCTCACTGTGAGAAAAAAATCAATTTTAATGTGTTTCATGAAATCAGAGAAGCGAAACCCCTCATTTTACCAGTGAGACCCAAAGAAGTCTTTGTTCAATGTCACACAGAAGCTCACGATGTTTGCTTAATATTTGATCAAAGATGCTTGTTAAAAGTTCACATGGTCTTAGGATTGCAGGTTCTAATGGAGTGAGCCTGGGTCAGGACCCAGAAATCTTAATTTTAACAACCACCTCCCCATCAGTGATTTGAATGCAGGTGAGAAATACTTGGATAATTAATTGCAGGTCTCAGTCACTTCTGTCTTCAGTGGCAGCAGCTACCTGTGACTTCAGTAGCCTGAAGGTCTCTTGCCAAGTACCTTCACCATAATATTCTTGTTTTAAATTAGAAACAAATCTTTGGAACTCATATTGAGCTACAGCTGCTACAAGCATGGCTCACAGGCAGCTAAAGTGTTTGTAATTATTCAGGAGGCAGCAAAAGGATGTTTATAATAAACATTTTATTTAGAAAAGTATTAAATCCTGGAGATGAAATAGTAAAATAAATAGCACTTAGAAAATTGTAAGGCCTACGCTAAAGTGACTGCCTTTTAAAGGCAGACAAAGCTGGAGTTGAGAAAAGTCTCCCTGATTTCCTCCAAAGCCCTATATTTACCCAGTGTCAGCCAGTCCACATAGGAAGGGACAACTTGGCAGGGAGGGACCACTGGCAGGTGACAGTTGAAAGACACTAATTTGGGAGTCAGGAGATGTGGCCACTGGCTTTCACTGTCCTACTAACTAGGTAGGTAGGCTCAATTAGGTCACTAAAACTATTGAATCTTGGTTTTCTGTCTGTAAAAAACAAGCCTGCAGTGGCTTCTAATCTGACAGCTCATGAGAACTACCTGGGGGTACAGATTATTTGACTGTACTCCCAGAGATTTTCATTTGATAGGTCTACCTCCCCAGGCACAAAGATATTTTTGGATCCAGTAGGTTCCATGGAAACTCACATCCGCTTCAATGTTCAAAGATTCCACCATAGCCCAACCTGAAGGTGGAGTGGGGAAAAGACATGAGCAACAAGAACCAGAAAACTATGCCCAATGAAACTGGCTTCAGACTCAACCTGAGAGCAACTGACCTGGTTTAGAGGTGACATATTCTAGAAGGTGCTTTCTGCCTTAACTAGGAATCCTAAATTCAGTACACTGAACACTGTGAACGACCTGTTTATTTACATAAATTTACCTTAGAAATTGTTCATGAATTCTCCTTTAGATAGGTTATTTTAATTTTTTAAGTTGACAGATAATCTTGTGTGCTTTTATCGTGTATAACATGATGTTTTGAAGCATGCATATATTGAGGAATGGATGTTTTGATTCTTATGGCATCCCACAGCACATCCTATGTTCTCTTGAACATAATTCAAGGTATAAAAAAATCTAGCGGTTGGATCATTTGGAGCTTGATTCTCTTTTAAATTCACTTGTTCCTAGTCATGAATGGATCTCAAATGAATTCAGCCATTTTTCCCTCGCTCTTTTGAGGGAAAATGAATGCAGTTATTATAATTTTCACTAGTGAAAGAGTATCTGATGCTTAGGCTCACATAAAATTACAATGGCCAAAGTAACACACATAATAAATCAGAAGACAAGGGTTACCTTGTAGCAGTGGTTCCCAGGGGGGACTGGTTTCATGGAAGATAATTTTTCTACAGCCAGGGCAGGGAGGGGGGCCTGGTTTTGGATGAAACCAGGTATTAGTTAGATTCTCATAAGGAGCATGCAACCTAGATCCCTCGCATGCGTGGTTCACAATAGGGTTCGCACTCCTACGAGAATCTAATGCCTCTGCTGATCTGACAAGAGGTGGAGGTCAGACAGTAATGCTCACTCACCCCTTGCTCACTTTCTGCTGTGTGGCCTGGTACAGCATGGACTGGTACCAGTCCACGGCTGTGGGGTTTGTGGACCCCTGGCTTATAGAATCACTCAGATACTTGGGCAAGTATGCTATGTACTAGAATCACTAGAACTTTTCTACAAATGTTCATTAAGAAATACTGTCTGGAAATCTCCGTGCTACAGGTGTTAGAGGAGAGTCCACATTCTACAGTCTTCAAGTTATGTGACTGGGGTAGAGGATGAATATAGAAAGGCAACTACCAGTACCTACTTCACTCACCTAAGTTGCTTATACTACAACATGCAGCATAAATAGAGGTGTGCTGGAGCTGGCTAATATCAGCCTGCAAGATTCAATTGTTAAATTTTAGGAATTTTGCAAGTCAGTTGTTAAATATAGCCATAATGAAAAATTAAACTATATAAATTTATAATAAAATTATATTACAAGTAATGATGATGAATACTCAAAACTCATCACTTCCTAATAATTTTACTACATTTTACTATTGTCTATACTCTTGGAGTGATTTATATCCATTATATCTGTTGTATGGTGGAAATACAACAAAATAACATACATCTCTTTCCAGCCTCGAATTCAGTGACATCATGTTGGTAGCTTGAAATCAGCCATGATGGTCAGGTTTGCACCATAGAAAACAGCAAATGCTACAGACCAGGGCTTGAATTACTGTTCTGTTGATTGTCTAAACTGGGGGTTGGCCAACATCTTTGACAGAAGTTCAGAAAGCACATATTTTAGGCTTTACAGGCCATACAGTCTCTGTCGTAACTACTCAATGTTACTGTCATAGTGAAAAAGCAGCCACAGACAATTTGTAAATGAATATAATGGCTATGTTCCAATAAAACTTTATTTACAAAAAGAGGTGGCAGCCAGATTTGACCCATGGACAGTGGAGCCCAAAGGTTGAGGTCAGCTGAAAGAAATGAGGATGGTCCTGTCACATAGAAACTGGTCCTGTCACATGGAAGCTGGTCCTGTCACATGGAAACTCAAGAGATGCCCCTCAAGGCAGAGAGGGGTTGGTCAAAATACACTGGCTTCCTCCCTCCTCCAGCCCTCCAGTTGCTCACCAAGGTATCCCATTGATCAAACCCTAAGAAAAGCCAGATGACGGGGATGAGAGGAAGCACTGTCTGCAGCTGTCACTCCATACTTAACAAAGTGATGGAGAAAATATTCATGCACATCACGTTTAAAAGGATGTTGTGATATAATGTAACCATTACATCATAAAGAGCACAAAAAAGTTGAGGAAACATTTTTCCAGTATTCTAAAACTATTTTCCAAGTCAGCAAATTCTTCTCATCTCATTGATGAAACAGCATATATCATGGCAATTTCACTTTCATCTGAATTGCTAACATAAAATATCAACAAACACGTCAGAACTTCTTTTAAAACATGTTTGTTTAAAAAATAATGCGTCTCTAGACTTTTTGTCAGGTGATTGGTCACATATAATTGGCTGACATACAATCACTTAGGTGGTTTTTTTCCTTCTTTTTTCTTTTCTTCCTTTGTTTTTTAACCTTTAGACCCAGAACACTTACCTCTAGCACTTGTTTTCCTAATTTTCTGTACAAATTAGGATAGTTTATACTACAAGGTAACAAACATCCTAATTCAACCTGCCTTTGAAATGAAGGGAGTTCCTTGGCTTAAATAACTGGAAGTCTAGAACACTAAGCAGGTTTCAGAGTTGATATCGTCTGTGTCTCTGGCTCCAAGTCCTGCTGTTTTGCCCTCTGGTGTGTGTGGCTTCCTGCTTATGAAGTGACTGCAGCACTTCTGGGCACACATCAGCTGCCAACAACATTCAGAGGAAGCTTAGAAAAAACAAAACAAAACAAAACACTCTCCCAGAAGAGAAAAGATGCACTTTCCTCATAATCTCTAGCACAGCACTCTTTAGTGCTTATTGGCACAAATTAGGTCCTATGTCAATTCCTGAACCAGTCCTCAGAAAGGGGGATAAGCTTGTGTATAGGCCCACCCCTGGAGTCTTGAGGCAGGCAGGGTTGAAGACCTTGAACAAAAGGGAGGAGGGAGGATTTGGATGATAAAAAGGCCACTGAAGAGATCCACTATTATTTATTTCTCATTTACCTTTTCTTTTGGTTCTCATTTTCTCTGCAGCTTAATCTCAACTGAGATTGCTAAAAAGGAGGTGTTTTCATAGCAGTTACGCTAAGTAAGCATTGAAAATTACCCCGTTGGATATGATAAAATAACTCCATTGGTCTGTAAAAAAGACCCATAGCTCATTGATCAGAGCTTCAGTTAGTTCCAGGAAGGTCCAAAGTTCATAGCCCTTAATTGATTTCAGTCAGAGCCAGTTGTGATGAAATTCAATATTATGTTTTATATCTCCTAGATGAGAGTAAAATATTTTCTTGCCCAATGCAGTGGTGAGCACCTGTAGTCCCAGCTACTTGTGGGACTGAGGCAGGAGGAGTGCTTGAGCCTAGAAGCTCCAGGCTGTGGTGCACTATGATCACACCTGTGAATAGCCACTGCATTCCAGCCTGGGCAACATAGCAAGACCCCATCTCTAAAAATTAAAAAATAAAATAAAATTATTTTTATATCATTTTGAACCCATATCAATCTGGGTTCAGCAAGAAACACAGGAACCACACTAACATTTAAATACAGAGAATTTAAGTCAGAGAATTGGATACAGGAGATAAAAGAGTTGAAAAATCAGAGGAAGATAAGAGATTAGCAAAAGCAAGAAGCTACTACCCCAACCCTAGGCTGGGGGAACAAAGGAAAAGTTGGTGACAGTGGAGCCCAAAGGCTGATGCTGTCTGAAGTGAGGACCTTGATGGTCCTGTCACATAGAAACTGGAAGAGATGTCCCTCAAAGCCGAATGCAGGGAGTGGTGGTCAAAATACCCTGGCTCCTTCTTTGCTGCAGCCCTCCAATCTCTCACCAAGGTGTCCCATTGGTCAAACCCCAATATAAGCCAGATAAGTGGGAAATTGAGGACAACAGGAAGCACTGTCTGCAGCTGTCACTCCAGTTCCCATCCTTTGCCTATAGAGCAGAGAAAGAATGGATCTGATCACAAATAGGTCAAGGTCTGGTACAGAAGGTCTTGGAGGTATGTGTGTAAATGTACATTTACAGAGACACTCCTAGAAGTTCATCTACACAGAAGAATGTTATTGTTTTTCTGGGTTATAATAGTCTTATTTTCTTATATTTAATTGTTTTTATTCTCTGATTTTTCTTCAATGAATATATATTACTGAAGTTATTTTTTAAAGATTACAAATCGTTTTAAAGAATTACATTATTAAAAAAGGAATTGCAAATGTTTGGTCAACAAGTCACTCTGCTTTCATAAAATTTTCCGTATTGTTGTTCATGTCCATGTTGCCTGGGAGGGCATGTAGGTGTAATCCATCATGAGAAATAAAGTCAAATTCTCCAGGGTGGAGTATTTGCAAGGAAAAACAAACCTTCCTTTTGCCACTCTTAGCTGCTTCTCAAGAATAAAATATTAACATGTCAATGTGTTAACAGAACTGATTTTTTTACTCTCAGAAAAGATTCTATCTCTTCCAGGGATAAAAAGTGGAAGTAAAATAATGGTTGAAGGAAAAGAATATTTCATTCTGCCACAGTTCTCATGGTTCAAATATTTGCTCCCTATGGAAGAGTAAAGTGTAATTGCAGGATTCTCACAAGGCTGGCAGGATGCAATTGACAGAAAGGTGCTGATGGACAAAGTTACATGCAAATATATGTAAAGGAGACAGTTTACTGCAGATGAATACACAAATAGGGAGGGTCATATAGTAGCATGTCCAAACTTCCAAAGCCCTGTGAATATAGCACGTTACTGGGGGAAAGCAGGGAGGTGGTGTGGAATCCAGTGGGCTCATCAGGAAGGCTCTCCTTCACCATTCTCATAGTGTTTTTATAGTCACGTGGCGCTGTCTGCAGATGCTGGCCACCTGCTTGCTTGAACAGTAGATATAAGTAACTACTAACAATGCCAACCCATTCCCAAATGCCTCTTAAATGATTAAGAGACTAGATGAACTGAAAATCAATTTTCCCAGCATGCTACTCCCTGGTACAAACTATCTCAACATTGACTGCCCATTAATTTAAGCAGGGAAGCATGTTTTAACACCAATACCAGGATCCCATGCCTAGAAATTATCCACATGTTCTACTTGTCAATTGCAGCCAGGGTTTGAGATCACTCCCGGTGAGGACCAGGCCAAAGTCCACCAAGGTTTATTTCTGAAAGTGTTCCCTGATGCACATTACATGAATCTCCTGCTGGGGATAGGATCATAGCTACTCTGCCTCTCTGCCTCAAAGCAAAGACTAAATGGAATTTTCTAGCTGTTAATATTAGACACTTTTAAAAAGACATTTTGCTTAACTATCACCCACTCAAAAGGAGAATTGAAGACAACAAGGTCAATTTAGCCTGTGGCTGGGCAGCAGCCTAAGACCTCTTTCCACAACACAGAGTGAAGTTCAAGAAGGACAAATCATTTACCTAACTTCTCTACAAGTGTCTTGGCTTTGTTAATTTTTAGTCCCAAGACACATCTGTAATAAAATTTAGGCACATATCTATAAACACAAAAACCACAGATAAATTTGCTGGTTTTAGCCCAAGTCCTACTTTGAGCAATAGGACCTTAGCTATATAATTTTCCTCATTTGCAAGGAAAAACAAACCTTCCTTTTGCCGCTCTTAGCTGCTTCTCAAGAATAAAATATTAACATGTCAATGTGTTAACAGAACTAATTTTTTTACTCTCAGAAAAGATTCTATCTCTTCCAGGGATGAAAAGAAACTGAAAAGGGGTGATATGGTTTGGATGTGTGTCTTCACCAAGTCCCACGTCTAATTGTAATCCTCAGTGTTAGACACGGGGCTAGGTGGGAGGTGACTGGATCATTGGGGTAGTTTCTTGTGAATGGCTTAGCACTAGCCTCTTGGTGCTGTTCTCAGGATAGCAAGTTCTCCTGAGACCTGGTTGTTTAAAAGTGTGTAGCACCTCCCCCTCCCTCTTGTTCCTGCTCTCCCCATGTGAGACACCTTGCTCCCACTTTGCCTTCTACCATGACTGTAAGTTTCCTGAGGCCTCCCCAGAAGCTGTGCAGGTACTAAATCATGCTTCCTGTACAGCCTGTGGAACAGGGAGCCAACTAAACCTCTTTTCTTTATAAATTACCCAGCCTCCAATATTTCTTTATAGCAATATAAGAATGAACTATACAAGGGGGTCATTTGGTTTGCAATTTAAATGTCTCTTCTCCCAGGAAAAAGTCCCAGTTCCCTAAGTTCATGTCCTTTTCGTATGGTTCTGCCACCCCCTCTACTTCCCTATCAGACCACATTTCATCCTGTTTTCTACTGTCCTGGTATTACCCAGTAAAGCAGGGATTCTGTTCTCCTGTTCATCCTTGTCTCACCAATGCCAGGCAGGGTACACATTGCAGGGGAGATAGATAGCTATTCTTCTACTTTCATCAAGTGACTATCTTCTTCTTTTTATTTTTATTTATTTATTTATTTATTTTGCATGCTTGGAGTCAAATATCTTAATATCTCTTTTTAAAAACCACACTCTACTTAATACTTTAGGGAACATGATAGAAACATGAACTCCTTCAAATCCTCGTCACTGTCGTCGTACATAGTAACACCTTCAGAATTGACTTGGGAGTTTAAACCAGGTCTACTAATTTATAAAAACAAATCTTAACAGACAACTGAGTAAGACTGAGGAAGGTAGCCCAAATTGGAAAGAAACTCCAAGAATTTATTTCTAGGGAAAAGAAAAATAAACTTGAAGGAAAGTAAGTCAAAGAGTGAGCACAAGCATCAGAGGTGAATTGAAGGGGAGCCTGCTGACTGACACGTGGGAGAATTGTTAGATGATGACAGGCCATTTAGGCAGAGATTTACACTCTTAGTGGTTGGGAGTGCTTGGAAAATAATCAGCAGTCTGTTATTACTGAAAAAAATAACGTTACAAGATGTGAGCCAATAGTACAAAGTAATAATCTCAAATACCTAAAAATCTTCCTGATTTTGTCTTAATATTGTAGAAGGAGATGTCTAATGGAATGTATATTTTTAGAATCTCATACTTTTCCAAATGTTCTCACTTTTCTTCAAGCAAAGCAAAGGTACATTTAAGCCATTATTTTAAAGAAAAAATATCTTGTTAAAAATACATTTTTCCCAGCTTCTACATCAATTTCCTACAGCCTTGAATAAATAAATGTTTGGCTAATGTTATCTCTTTAAAAAAAAAAAAAAAAAGACAAATTATCTTGTGTTTCTAGGCACTAAAAGCCTCCACTAAGTAAATTGCGTCTTTAAAAATTTGCCCCTTTTCCATGAAAATGTAGGAGGAAAAAAACCTACTAAATCTCTTTCAAACAGTTCTATAGAATTTTCTTTCTCTTCTTGCTGTCTCCATTTTGTGAACACATGCTTGACTCCCAATACCTCCATCTGTCTTGCAAAAATGAAGATCTGGTACATACATTCTTCTCCTAGGTATTTGTCAAAACTCGGAGACAAGGCTGTACTCTCTTTCACACGCTGTCTTTCCTGCACTCCGTATTCTGTCACAGGCAGGATGGAAGTGCTCTTGGTATTTCTCCACTTTTCTCCTCCCCATCTCACCAGCAGATCTTTATATTCCCCCTTCCTAGCGGCAGAAGAGGAAAAGAAGGCTAGTTTCTACAAATACAACGTTTAGCCAAAAAGAAAAACTGTGTCAGTAAAGCAGACTCCCCTTGCTGATAGGGGAAGTAGTCAACTGAGAAATGCTGTTGGAAACCGTTGCTTAAGAACAAAAAATAAATTCAAGCACTCAAACAACCAGGAGACAAGTTGATGGGTTGTGAGCCATGCTGAATTAGAAACTAAAACATTAGGAGACAGTACTAAACAACACGCTGTTGGGTTTAACCTCAGTGGTCAACATCAGTAAGGTCAATACCAGTTTATTATCAGCTCTTATGCTAGAAGTCCTTGTTTAAGGCAAAAGACTGATGTTTCCTGCCGGGCCTGGGAATTATGTACACATGAAAAGCAGGTCAGGTCGCAGCGGCCTGACAGCTACCCAGTATAGTAGGATAATATGTTTAGGGATTAACTGAGGTTTCTCTCCCTATCCCCTGTTTTAAAAAACAAACAATAATCTTTAAACAAATTAGTTATGAAAATATATCAAAATTGTACTAAATCTTGCTTCAAGGGAAAAGTCCTTAGCAGACCAATTGAAAGATTCAGTAGGGTATTTTGGAGGAATAAACAATGACTCTATGGGTGTTTCTCAACCTCAGCACTATTAGCATTTTGGACCTGATAATTCTTCATTGTCAGGATGTACAGGATATTTGGTAGCATCCCTGGCCTCTACCACTGAATGCCAGTAACACCAACACCCCAAGTTGTGACAATCAGAAAATACCCTCAGACATTGCCAAATGTTCCCTGGGGGACAAAATTGCATTTGGTTAAAAAGCACAGTTAGATTAACATTGTTAGACTCAAAAAACAAAAACAAAAAGAATGGTTTGTAAAAAGTGATTAAATTCTTGACAGACATCAGCTGGCTAGGTGAGTGACTGGATTCCCAAAACAAGTTTTGATCCCATTAAAATCCCTCAGGAAATTGCTTAAATATTTTTTCAGGAATGCTATTTCCCACCCCCCTCGAAGGAGACTGTGAATTACATCACACAAAAGTTCTGTCCCAGATGAGCATTGGGGCAATTTTCTTTTACAGTCTTCATGGACACATTTATTTGTGTTCATTACCCTCTCCTCAAGCATTTAAGTGATAACAATGACAGCTTTTCATCTGTGCTGCCGTTGAGGGAAGGAAGCATGAAAAAGTAAGATGGATGAATTTCTAAATATTATTATTAAATACCTAGCTAAAGCAATCATGGAAAGTTACTCCATGAAAGCCAGACCTCCTCTGGTAAGAACTCGGCTTTTTGAAAGACCAAACATGTATTGAACTCAAAGTTTTAGAATCTGGAGCACTGAGAGTAGAAAAAGATGCAAGATGCAATATTCCCACCAAAAGGAAAAAAAATGGTAGAAATAGAGATCAAATTAGATACATGGAGTTATTTCTGAAAGGGCTCTATCCCTGACCTCAACCAAAGTTAAAACACAGATATGGCAGAGGGGGTGATACATCAGGAAACACACCCAGATCCCAAAGCAATAAGGGCAGGTCAAAACAAACTCTAACGGGCTATGAAGGGCTGAAAAACTGACTCTGTAGTAGAGAGCTAGTGGACTGACCACCCAAATCAAGTTTCAAATGAGAGTCACAGCTAGACCTTGGAGAACTTACAGCTTCACCAAGAGCTGGGTCAGCTGAGTCAGCAGAATGAGACCTCTCCTCCACAGGTCATGGGAAAAGTATGAGGGAGTTAAACCAGTGGTGGACACCCCAACAGTGGATGCAGCAACAGCAGAGTGGGAGGGGAAAAAGCAGGGCAGTGGAGAAGATAGATCTCAGAGAGTACATGATTTAAAAATTTTAAACAGTTCTTGATAGCAAAAGACAGCACTAGATTTGTGAAGCTAAGAAAACTATACTGACCTCTCCCCTTCTGAGGAGTTCAGGAAAATACATCTCACCTAAACACTAGCAACAGAATGATTGTAATTGAATTCCCCATAAAGTTATAAGCAAAAAGTGAATAAAGAGTAGAACAATATTACTGCAAACAACAAAGTCATCCAGAAATTTATGTACAAATATAAATATATAATATTTTAAGCAGGTTAAAATAATTTAAGGTACTAGTAGAAGCTACAAAAGTACAACCTAAATCATAACTTTCAAATCTCAGAAATGAGATGTTTGGGCAAAAGAGAGCTGACAGAGCAGAAAAATCATAAGGTAAGTCAGGAATTAAGACAAACTAGAAGGAACACAAGAGAAAACAATTGTACCATAAAAGAAATAGGAGATGAAAGGAAGAAAGTTTTAAAAACCAAAAGGAAATGAAGATAGAAAAGATTAAAAGGATCTGAAAGAAAGTAATATAGAAGACAGGCAAAGAAGCCTCAGCATACATATAATAGGAGTTAACAAAATATCTATAATTCAATAACATTTCCTAAAATAAAAAGAAAGGTACATATTTAAAGGGCATTTTGTCTACCTGGAAAAAAAATTATACCAGGCAGTCAAACATCGAAACATTGTCTAATGAAACTATCACCCAAAAGAATAGGGGATGTGAGGAATCAGACTAACAGACCAAGTCACTTATAAGGGAGAAAAATCAGATTGACCAGACAGTTTAAACCCGCAGTATTTTATGCCAGAAGACAATTGAATAACATCAGACTGGCTCAAGAAAAGAAAATATGACCCAAGTATTTTTATTTTATTTTATTTTATTTATTTTATTTTAGAGATGGAGTCTCACTAGGTCACCCAGGCTAGAGTGCAGTGGTGCGATCTCAGCTCACAACCTCCACCTCCTGGGTTCAAGCGATTCTCCTGTTTCAGCCGCCTGAGTACCTGGAATTATAGGCGCCCACCACTATATTTGGCTAATTTTTGTATTATAGATAGAGACGGGATTTCACTGTGTTGGCCAGGCTGATCTCGAACTCCTGATCTCAAGTGATTCACCTGCCTTGGCTTCCCAAAGTTCTGGGATTTCAGGCATGAGTCACCATGCCCAGTTCAAGTATTTCATATGTAGGTATATTGACCTTTCAATATAAAACCACAGAAAAAGTGTTGTGAACATATAAGAATTGAGTAAATATTGTTCCCATCAATACTTCCTAAGAATTCTAGAAAATGAGTTTTTCTAGAATCTGGAGAGACAGGCACAAAATGACTGTTGTTATTAAATACATATTTACCTGTAATACTCACTTTTCTTTAATTTTTATATTGTTTTATAAATTGCTACTTTACTAAATTTTTGTTTATGGTACTTTCCACATTGATTTTTGGAGGCTATTCAGATACATAATCATATTATCTGCAAGTAGATATAGCTTTGTTTTTTCATTTTAATTCTTATTTCTCTAATTACTTTGTCTGATTTAAATTCATTGCCTACTACCTCTAACATAATGTAGAGATGCACAACCTTGCAATGTTTCTCATTTTAGCTGGAAGTCCTCTTATGCTTGTCCATTAAGTAAAACTGGCTTTAGTAGTCTGAAGTATACATATTTTATCTTGTTTAGAAAGTATCCACCATATTCTATTTTATTGAACTGTTGTCTAATATTGTCAAATTATTTTTCTGCATCTATGGAGATAATCATATAATTTTTCTCCTTATTTGTATTAAAATGATAGATAATATTAGCTGATTTTCTCATGATGAGCTTTGCTTTGCAGGAAAACAACTTATTTGGTCATAATGTATTATTTCATTAATTGGTCATTGGGTTCTTTTTGACAATATTTAGAATATTTTAATTGATGGCGATGAGTGCTATGATCAAATATAAGTGTTCTCCCCAAATTCATGTGATGAAAGTAACCCCCAAGGTGAAGTATTAAGAGGTGGGGGGTCTTTGGGAGGTTATTAGGTCATGAGAGTGGAGACTTCTTGAATAAGATTCATGCCTTATAAAGGAGGCATGAGGTTGCCTGCTCGCCACTTCCGCTATGTGAGGATACCACAAGAAGTTGCCCTCTATGAGGAATTGTCCCTCACTGTACACCAAATCTGCAGTGCCTTGATTTCATACTTCTCAACCTCCACAATGGTGAGCAATAAATTCACTTGTTTATAATTTACCCAATCTGAGGGTATTTTGTTAAAGCAGCCCAAAAGGAACAAGACAGTAAGAGTGACCTGTAGTTCTATTTTTTGGAGCAAATTTTGTCAGGTTTTGGGATCAATTTACTTCATAAAAAGAATTTGGAAGATTTATTTTTAAACCATGTTTTGGAATAGTTTAAATACTGTTAGGATTAACTGATCTTTAAAGTTGTAGTAAATTCCTGTGTGAAACCATCTGTGCCTCATAGTGGAGTGTTGTTTGACTTTTCTATTTCTTATCTCTTAATTGGTCCATTTGAGCTTTCTATATCTACTGTTAAATTGCATTACACCATGAATTTACCCATTTCAAATTTATTTTCAGAGAGTAGTGCAAAGTAGTCTCATAATTTTTAAAGTTTTCTCTCCTCTGGACTTTTTTGTTTCTAATTTGTGTATTCTTGAGCTTCCTCTGTTATTTCTTCATTAATTTGGACAGTGGTTTGTCTATTTTGTTGATTTTTCCCGAAGAACCAGATTCTGAACTTATTTTTTAGTACTCCTTTTTTGTTTTGTTTTCTAATACATTATTTTCCCATTTTATCTTTATTAATTGCTTCCTTTTTTGTTTCCTTTGTAATTCTCTAGATTTTTGTGTAAGGTATACCATTCATTTACTTTCATTTTATTGGCATAGCTATTTAATGCTTTTGTAGAAACAGGAGTCTCATTATGTTGCCCAGGATGTGTACTACTGTTCTGACATACTCATGGCAATAAAAGCACATTCGGAAGATCTAGCCTGATATAGAAACTAAGAACATTACAAACACATGAGAGACTGGTTGATTTAATAGTGTTGCATCCATACCATAATGCAGCCATGAAAATAAATGAGTTAAATGTATACAGGTTCTACAGAGAGTTGTTTAGTGAGAAAGCAAGACGCATAAAAGGCTATATAATTTTCTCTAAAATAAACAATGATAAGCCTTTCAATACATACTCAAATATAATTAATATCCAAGGAAAAGGACTGGAAGGATAAATACATTAGTTACTTGGAGGAGAAGGGAGAGTAGGTGAAGACAAGAATATATACAGAAAATGTTTTAAAATATGACCAATAAAATAATGACATAATCACATTTAAGATAAATTATAAATTTGTGAAAATAAATATAAAGAGAAACACAAAAAGATGGTCACTAAAGTGTGGAATCCTGATACCTCAAAATGATGTGATTTAAGATGTTTTTAACTTTGTTCATTATATTTAAGAAAATAAGAGGATAATTAAAAATTTATGATATGGGGAGAGCTTCTCGTAGTTATACATGCTCATCCTAACTGATTCTCATTTTCACCAACATATAATTATATGTTTTCTATTATTACCATCTATTTTCCTTATAGACTAAAAATCTGTCAAAGAGAAGTTGATTTTCTGAGTTGAAAGGAGGTGATTTAACAATGATTTTTGTAATGAATATTATATAAGAATGAGTAATTCTCCTACTAATCTCAAAAATGTTTAGAAATATACTAGCATTCCATGAAAACCTGAATCCCACAATTTTATAGTAGTATGGTAGGCTTACTAATGATTCAGAGAAGTATCAAAAAGATAATTAAAGGACCTGAAAAATAAAATTTATGGGGCAAGTTTAGAGGAAAGTATTGTTTAGCAAAGTAGTTGACAAACTGAATCATTTTTATATCTATAAAACCTCTTATACAGAAGGAGGAGGCCAGCTGGTTTTAATATCCTTTAATGATGTAACCAGAAAAGGGGGTAGGGGGAGGAGGAAATTGCAGCAGATGAGACATGGACTAACTACAAAGACCCTGGTGGCAAGAGTTGTCAAACATGAGATGAGTTACTAAGCGAGGTTGTGGGATTACCTCTTCCCTCTCCTAAGGGGTGCTTCCCTCATCTCTCTGGAATGGTTTAAATGCAATCCAGCCTTAAGAAGGGTGAATGCCTTCATGACTTACAGGCTCTCCTTGTGCTGTACGTGAAAGACAAATTTAGACAAGGGTAAGTTTAAAACCAAAACAATTACATTCCCTTCTATCACTCCCCACTCCAGTATCCAATAATGGGATATTTATTGTAAAAGTTTATGAGGCAACATGGCAAAGACTGGCTCCAGCAGGCAATTTAACAAAGAGAATGGACCGTGGAACAGCATAGCCCTGGCTCTACTACACACGAATTTCAACAAAGTAATTTCATTGTGTCCTGTAAACCTAATTAAAATGCTTTTGCTGGTCTCCTAAACAATTTGTTTTACTTTGGACTATTCTGTTGATATAGGATTTTTTTTTTTCAAGACAGGGTCCCAACTCTTTCACCAGGCTGGAGTGCAGTGGCGCAGTCACCGCTCACTGCAACCTCAGTCTCCTGAGCCCAAGCTATTCTCCCACCTCAGCCTCCCGAGTAGGTGGGACTATAGTTGCACACCACCACATTTGGCTAATTTTTTTTTTGTTTGGTAGAAACAGAAGTCTCATTATGTTGCCCAGGCTGGTCTCAAACTCCTGGGCTCAAGGGATCCTCCTGCTTTGGCCTCCTAAAGGGTTGGGATTATAGGCATGAGCTACCGCACCCAGCCTTGATATAGAATGTTAACAGTGGCCATAGAGCTGGGCCTCTTTGCAAGATGACTTATCTTATTTTGCAACCATATCTCATAAGTAGTCACTTGTATTTATCATTTTGATTCTGAATATTAAGAATTAAGTAAATACTTGTCATAAAGTAACAATGAAGAAGAGATCAAAGATTATTCCGTAGCATAAGCATGGGATAATCAAGTTAACGGTGGGATAAAGATCAAGGATTCTCCGCAAAGCAATGTAGAGGAACCTAGGAAAAGCAGGCCGAGAAGTTAGTGAAGAGACTTAAAGTGCCTTAGAAATATTAATAGCTAGTGCCTATATGACCTAATTTTTTAACATTTTTAATTATGGTAAAAAGACATATACACACAACATATAACGGACCATCTTAACTGTTTTCAAGTGTGATGGTTAGGAGTGTTAAAAACATTGACATTATTGTATGACAGATCTCCAGAACTTTTTTATCTTGTAAAACTGAATCACTAATTCTTAAGCCAACTCCCAATTTTCCTCCCCCCCCAGCCCCTGGCAACCACCATTCTACTTTTTGGTTCTCTGTGTTTGACTACGTTAGATGCCTCATATAAGTAGTATCATGTAGTATTTGTCTTTTTGTAACTGGCTGATTTCACTTCACTTAATGTCCTCAGGTTTAATCCCTGTTATAGCATGTGGTAGGATTTTCTTCTTAAGGCTGAATAATAATCCACTGTAATATATATACCACATTTTTTTTATCCATTCATCCTTTGATGGACATTTGAATATGCCCTCTAATTTTCTAAAATTAGGCATAAAGTATTTCAGAAAGTGTGTCAGTTATGATGCTATTATTTCTTAGCTTCACATCGACCCTTCTATAAACTGTTTCAGGCTATTGGACCTGAGACTCTGTGAATTCCATTTCCGCTTTGCAGGCTGACTCCCAGTTAGGCTCTGTCAGTAAGGGGGCGCAGGAAGAGTGCTGCTAGGGGAGGAGGAAAGCACTGTCTCCTTGACTCTATTACTTGTTGTACTCTTGTAGTTCCTGTGTCACCTGCAGTATACTGCACCAAGCAGGGCGGTTCCCTTCTGTGCAGTAGCAGCAGCTCAATGCAGTTTGCAGTTTTTCTAACACTTGCAGAACCAGCCTTAGTGCACTCCCCTCAGTGGACCAGGCTCTTTCCACCTGCCTGAGTTTTACCTGTACAGGTCCCTCCTCCAAACTTCTGCCTTTCAGAAATTTCAACCTGTGCCTTTTGTCCCCAGCCTTAGTGGAGGGCAGTAGCTGCAGCTGCTACCTCTAAGTTGGAACAGTGTTTTCTTTTTTCCTTTCCAGTTATCTTTCCATATAACTCTCTATATGAAATTCACGCCTTCCAAATAACTGGTCTGGTTTCTCCCTCCTGTCTACACCCAAACCGATAAATCATGCAAACATGCCACCTGAAATTCTCAGAACCTTCCAGAAAGCAAGAACAAGCCTGAGTGTAGCCAAATAACTGAACACATCTGTTTAATCATTCATAAGATGAAAGTGAAGATGATGGCACAGTGTAGTAAGTCTTATTAAAAGGAAACGTGGGTTGTTATGGGAAGTCAGATGAAGGGCCCTCAAAGACAGAGAGCAGTCAAAGACAGCCAAGGGAGGCCACCATGCACCTGTGCAAGAGTCATTGTTCAAGAGGGGCTGGTGATGCTTCAGGCCTGCACTCTCCACATTCAGATAGGAGGCCTGCACCATCTAGTGCTGCTTCTGCACTCTGCCGCCGCCCCTCTCTAGGTGATTCTCTGTGGTCATCCTTGAAGTTACAAAAAAAGTGTGTGTGTGTGTGTGTGTGTGTGTGTGTGTGTGTGTGTGTGTGTTCTCCTGTCTTCTTTACGTTCTGAGTTCCAAAGACAGCAACAAGAACAACAAGGAAACTTTTGTCTTGTCTTCCAGCCCCTGGGGTGGGGCAGGGGGCAGCCAGAGGAAACTCGAATAGACAGTCTGGGTCTCTGTGTGCTACAAAAATTCATTCAGATGGAAGGTGTGAATGAGCAATCACAGGGACAAATCCACAGGTGCTTATCAGAATAATAATGACATTTCCTGCAGAAGGGCTATATGCCAGGCATTGTCCTGATTGCTTCATATCCATTAACTTCTATTTTTCAAAAACATTATATCATTATTTTCATTACCACCATCTTACTGATGCTCAAAGAAATTAGACTCAAAGAGAGGTTAAGGAACTTGCCTGACCTCACACAAGCAGGATTTGAATTGTTTTGTCTGATGCAAGAGGTTGCAGTATTCTCTCTACTGCCCTGCTACTGCCCATTTTTATTTTTAAAACTTTTTTTTTCTTCTTTTTTTTTTGAGATGAAGTCTCGCCGTATTGCCCAGGCTGGAGTGCAATGGCACGATCTTGGCTCACTGCAACCTCCATCTCCCTGGTTCAATCGATTCTCCTTCCTCAGCCTCCCAAGTAGCTGGGATTACAGGCATGCACCACCATGTCCAGCTAATTTTTATTTGGTTTGTTTGGTTTTAGAAACAGGGTCTTACTACATTGCCTGGGCTGGTCTCAAACTTCTGGGCTTAAGTGATCCTCCTGCCTCAGACTCCCAAAGTGCTGAGATTATAGGCCTGAGCCACCGCACCCAGCCTACCCATCCATTTTTATGAATGAAAATAATTTTAATAAAGTATTCTGTCTACTGATTTATCTTCTACTTAATTATACTGTTTTAGATATGTTTAAGAAATTTTTTTAAACCATGCTGTTGGCTTTTAAATATAAATTAACTCTTGCTTGACAGTAGAAACTATTCAGTTTATAATATTATATATAAATACAAAATTATTTTTACATTAAACTTTTGGGAGTTAGACTAATAGAGATATTCTAGAGAGTACTTAGTCAAAAAAAAGTGTGCATATACCCTATGACCCTACTGTCCCTCCCCCCTGGGTATCCATCCCAGAGAAAACATCACACAGTCTAGAAGAATCTTCATTGGAGCTTTGTGGCAGGAGAAAACAAGCAGTCTGGTTGTCCATCTTAGGGAAGTAGATAAGTTAAAAAGTAGGTAAGGGCTGTGTGTGGTGGCTCTTGCCTGTAATCCCAGCACTTTGAGAGGCCAACGGGGGTGTATCACCTGAAGTCAGAAGTCTGAGACCGGCCTGGCCAACATGGCAAAACCCCATCTCTACTAAAAATACAAAAAATTAGCTGGGCATGGTGGCAAGCTCCTATAATCCCAGCTACTCCGGAGGCTGAGGCAGGAGAATTGCTTGAACCCGGGAGGCGGAGCTTGCAGTGAGCCGAGATAGCACCACTGCACTTCAGCCTGGGTGACAGAGGAAGACTCTGTTCCAAAAAACAAGAAATAAAAAAAGTAGGTAAATGTGGTGGATGCATATTACTGAGTTCTATGCTAGAAAGCCAAATAATTGCATTTCCCAGAGTCTTTTGCAGCTAGAAGTTAAAATAGAAGTTAATGGATTGATGCTACTCTATCAGATGTATTTGTGTTGCTGTAGGGGCTTCCTAATCATAAGGGCTTTTTGGGTTGTGGCAGGGCAGCTTGATTCTGGCACCAGCAACTTCCCAATACAAGAAGCTTCTTGGTAGCCTTTAGGGGTCTTTTTTTGTTTCTTAGACAGTATTTGGCTTCGTCAGTCAGGCTGGGGTGCAGGGGGTGATCTCAGCCCACTGCAACCTCCACCTCCCACATTCAAGTGATTCTTCTGCCTCTGTCTCCTGAATAGCTGGGACCACAGGTGTGCACCCATCACGCCTGGCTGAGTTTTGTATTTTTTTTTTTTTTTTTTTTTTGAGACGGAGTCTTGCTCTGTCGCCCAGGCTGGAGTGCTGTGGCCAGATCTCAGCTCACTGCAAGCTCCGCCTCCCGGGTTCACGCCATTCTCCTGCCTCAGCCTCCCGAGTAGCTGGGACTACAGGCGCCCGCCACCTCGCCCGGCTAGTTTTTTGTATTTTTTAGTAGAGACGGGGTTTCACCGTGTTAGCCAGGATGGTCTCGATCTCCTGACCTCGTGATCCGCCCGTCTCGGCCTCCCAAAGTGCTGGGATTACAGGAGTTTTGTATTTTTATGTAGAGATGGTGTTTCACCATATTACCCAGGCTGGTCTCCAACTCCTGGGCTCAACCAATCCACCCATCTCTGCTTCTCAAAGTGCTGGGATTACAGGCTTGAGCCACAGCACCTGGCCCCCTTTGGGTTCCTAAATCGATTTTTGAAGGCTCAATCCTTAACCTTCCCAATGATTCTGTAAGCTGATTACCCTGTAATAAGTTTATTTCTGCCCAGACTTAAGGAGCATTTCTGTTCCCTGCCCTGACCAAAACAAACACCATTGTGTATCTTGAAAAAGAAGCCTTGGGAATAACTTGTCGGGACCGGAGAAGAGCAATCTGCCCCTCCGCAGCAGGGTAAGCAGGCTTTTGGATTTTTTTTTTCTTTTGCTAAAAATAAGACTTTGGTGTCTAGCATGTTTCATGGTTAGTAAATTTATTGTAAAAAATAAAGCTTTTTGAAACTAAACATGCAACGATATCGCTTACCAGCTATATACACAAAACGCTTAGAAATATAGCCTATCTACATCAGTAGGCACAAATATGACTTTATTTATACTCATATCCTTGGTGCAAGACTTGCAGGCACCTCAAGTGAAACCTTGAATCATGTTTTGTTTTACTTTATACTCCGAGCTAAAATGGAATATACTTTGTTTGTACAGAGTTACTTTAGCTTATATGAAGCTAGTGATGGAATCTGAGGAATCTCAAGGAAGCTTCTCATATTCCCCTGCAGCAAAATCAGCAGCCATAATGCTGTATGAGATACAGACCGTGTCACTCCTCTTACAAGGTACTCGCTTTATTTTTCCAGCTAAAAACAGTCATTTTCACCATCTAAGGAAGGAGTGACCAGCCTTTAAAGCTAACGTTACAGAAGGGAGCAGGAGTGGACCAGCTGGAACTGGTGCTGGCAATGAAAGGAAGCCCCCATTCAATGGCAACAGTTTTCCAACCACCCAGGCCTCAGGCCCCAACACTTGTAATGTACCTGAACTTTGGGCACCATGGCTAGGCTGCTAGGCTTTTTGTTTGTTTGTTTTTTTGAGAGAGAGTCTTGTTCTGTTGCCCAGGCTGGGGCAGTTTTACATTTTTAGTAGAGATGGGGTTTCACTATGTTGGCCGGGCTGGTCTGAAACTCCTGACCACAAGTGATCTGCCCGCCTTGGCCTTCCAAAGTGCTAGGGTTACAGGTGAGCCACCAAGCTTAGCCTTACCTCCATCCTTAATGGTGTAGTCAGCTGTACCTTGGGAAAGAAATTGTTGGGGGCAGGGGTGGAGGAAACACCTGTTTTCATTTGCTAAATTACATCTGGAAAAAGGGAAAAGTTTAACCCTTAATATTCTAGAAAGGGAAAATGATAATACCAAACCCTAACATCTTTGCTTTTGTTATTTGTTAAATGCAGAACTTGAGAATTAAAAATCTACACATAAGTGTCCACCCACCCCACTACTTATTAGCTCCAGACATTGGGCAAATCACTCAGTGTAGGTTTCATTGCCTCACTGTGGGGATAATTTCTTTCTGATCTAATCCCAGAACTGGAACTGTGAACGGAAAACACTGTGTATGAAGCCACCTTATGAACTTGTGGAAAATCATATCATTGTCAGGTGTTAGTGTAAAAATATGTTACATTCTTGTCATCCATGTAATGACTACCAAGTTCCCAAAACAACATCTGCTCCCCAAACTATTGCTAACAGACATTGATCATACTTCTTTAGTAAATATTTATCAGACATAAGTGTCTGTTGAATGAACACATATGTGAATGACTACAGCTGCGCTCCAGGAAGTGATTGATTGCAGTCATGCAGGGTGTGCATGCCACAGTGTTGCACAGAACCAGAAGAAACTAAGGCAGATGCTTCTTTGCTTCATCATCTGTATCTCTCACTGAGAATACAGCAACTGAACTGTAATCACTTTTGAAATCCCTTGCAGGTATTTTTGCTTGTCTCCTCTGCTCTAGCTCCAATGACTTTCCACATTCTGGAATCTGTGGGGATGTCTGATAATCATATGTGGTGACAGTCATTAAATTAGGAAAGAGAGGAAAGTATGTGTCATGACTGCTTCCAATGGATCCAAAACATAAATCTTGCATCTACTATGACACTAGAGCAGTTCAGTAACAGGTGCGATGGTAATACCCAGTGTCTTAATAGACTCACTGATGTTTTTTCCAAAGAGTCATTTCACCAGCGTGGTGCATCTGTGTTAGTAAGTGCACAGCCTTCTAATGCACATAGATAGCAATTGCTGGGTCTGTGAGCAGCATAGAAATACCAAAGAACTGGGAGACAATTTTGTGAGATATGTTATCCAGAAGCTTCTTTCACTTCCTCTTTGTCTAGGGATACTGCTATGTTTGATTTTAAAGGTAGAAGATTCTCAAATAACACTGAAATATGAACTCAATTTTGATTTGTATACTCATCAAAAATCACTTTTCAGATTCACTTAATTACAGTAATGACTAGTTACATGTGTAAAACACAGGGTCTGACTTGACTTTTCTTCCAAAATTTGAAACTTCAAGTTCTTGAAGTTATTTCTGGGCTAATGTTTTATAGAAGATTTCTTAAGACTCTACCATCGCAAAGCAAATAACATTAGAAATGAGAAATCTTGCCAAACTTTTGATATTTTGATGTAGGCAATCCAACTGTCTGGAAAGTGTCCTCCCAAGGATTACATGAGACATATACTCTTTCACTAGTCCAAAAAAACTTCTCCTAATACATTTACCAGTCTTTGGGTGGAAACTGTTTAAGAAAACTTTTTCTCCAATAATAGCATATTCCCATGCCCCATGCAGGCCTGCTAAATTAGTAACAGTGTGGGGAGGGCAACAATCTTGGGTTTAACCAGTACATCAGGTGATTCCAATGCAGCAGTTCTCTAACTTTCTCAAACTGTAGCCAGCCTGAGAATTTGCACGTCTATGAAGTTCCCAAGTGATGTTGCCGGTCTGGGGACCACTTCTTTGCAGTATTTTTTAAATCCTAGTATGACTGTCTGACAAGCCAAAACAGGCTTTCCCAAGTAATTTGACTAAAATTATCAATCATTTTAAAAATCTCCTTTCTTTCATAGATGCAGTATGTAGTGAATAGATTTTAAAAAAGGATATTATCCTAAGAAAGCCCCCAATTGATATTTTAATAATACCATGCTTTTTGCAAACAGCTGAGTTTTGAAACCTCTGTTTTGTTGCCATTTGGTGTCTATGGACACACCCCTGTGAAGCTACTGAAACCTCTGTTTGGCTTTGTCGCTGTCCATGAGTGGTAGACATGGGGAGAGGATAACACTTGATTCCAGAATCCCCCTAGTTTCAGGTACAAATCTATTAAATGCTATATAAGTGATTTCATGGTAGAATAAGCCTTCAGCAAAGTTGAGGACAAGGATGTGACAGCAAAATTCCAGGGGAGCATGATTCACCCTGTTGCAGAATAGTGGTGTCTGGAGTTGTGCTGCACACAGCCTGTACAGCCCACTCAGTAACCCACTCACCAGCTACACACATATATTTAGTACTTTCTTTTATTCGTGGCCATTAGTTGACAGTGCCTAGAGTTAACCATCAAACCCTCTGTCCTAAAGAGACGGCTCTGATAATATGCTCATGACTTCATGCAATGTAGGATAACTACTCGTCTTACATTTGAGAACCGACACTTTTGGGGGTGACTGCCCAGCCACAGCTCCTGTCTGAAACTGCCTTCTTACTCAGGGAAGTAAACTCCTACAGTCATATCCATACTACACGATCTAAACCTCTGGTCATAGCTAATTAGATTATGAGGAGTATCAAACAAAGAAAAGAGGCTAGACTGACTGACTTGTGGCCAACAAAAATCTATCAAGAATTTGAATTAAGAATGTGGGTACTGAAAGTATTAGGAACTGAATCATCATCAGTGCGAAGCATTAGCAGTAGAGTCCGAGGAAGTGCTAAAGTTTCTGTACCTGGCTGGGATACCACTCTTTCTGAAGTCTGGCAGCTTCTGTTGATCTACAAGACAGTCTGTTCTTCTTTACTGGTTATATTACATTTATCTCCGCTTTCCCCAGACCAATTTTCCCTGTCCCCCCTCTTTCCTGCCCTGGGAGCTGACGAAAGTACTCTGCATCACTCTGGTTCTCTTGCTACCTGACTTCCCTGGAGTTGGCCAATGGGAGGCACTTGCAGGTCATCAAACGGTGGAAGAAAAAGAAACCAGAACTACAAACCACTGCTCAGTAAAATAAAAGAGGACGCAAACAAATGGAAAAACATACCATGCTCATGGATAGGAAGAATCAATATCGTGAAAATGGCCATACTGCCCAAGGTAATTTATAGATTCAATGCCATCCCCATCAAGCTACCAATGAGTTTCTTCACAGAATTGGAAAAAACTGCTTTAAAGTTCATATGGAACCAAAAAAGAGCCCACATCTCCAAGACAATCCTAAGTCAAAAGAACAAAGCTGGAGGCATCACGCTACCTGACTTCAAACTATACTACA